>NC_090174.1:38840052-39140052 GCF_024679245.1 Pseudorasbora parva
TGGTTTATAACGGTGTCTGTTACTGTTTAAAAATAAATTGTGTTGTAACAATTATTACAATGCATAGATAGCGTTACGCATCACTGACAAACCGACATTCACAGAAAATGTTTTTATTGGCATTCGGTGTAACATCAGTCTGTCAATGAACTAATGCATACATCAGTAAACACACAGCATTCGGGCTAACATTACCCTGCCAGTACACAAAGATAGATCAAAATGACATTACGTTAACCAACCATTCAGAACGTCCTGTTTAGCCTGCAGCATCCTTTTACCGGTATATTCACTCTCCCTCCTCTAAACATGTCCAAACCATCTCAACCTAGCCTCTCTAACTTTGTCTCTATCTCACATGTGTTATCCCTCTGATGTATTCATTCCTGATCCTTTCCATCCTCGTCACTCCCAAAGAGAACCTCAAAATCTTCAGCTTTGCTACCTCTAGCTCTTCCTCCTGTCTTTTCCTCAGTGCAACTGTCTCCAAACCATACAACATCGCTGGTCTCACTACTGTCCTGTACACCTTTCCTTTCATTCTTGCTGGTACTCTTATCACACAACAGACCTGACACTTTTCTCCACCCATTCCAACCTGCCTGCACACGCTTCTTCACCTCTTTACAGATCACAATGTCATCCGCAAACATCATAGTCCATGGAGATTCCTGTCTGACCTCATCTGTCAGCCTGTCCATCACCACCGCAAACAAGAAGGGGCTCAGAGTCGATCCTTGATGCAGTCCCACCTTCACCGTGAAGTCCTCTGTCTCACCTTCGGCACACCTTACCACTGTCCTACTGCTCTCATACAAATCCTGTACCACTCTAACATACTTCTCTGCCACTCCAGACCTCCTCATACAATACCACAGCTCCTCTCTTGGCACTCTGTCATATGCTTTCTCTAAATCTACAAAGACACAATGCAGCTCTTTCAGACCCTCTCTGTACTTCTCCATTAACATTCTCAAAGCAAGTAATGCATTTTAGTGCTCTTTCTTGGCATGAAACCATACTGCTGATTTATAACAGTAAGCTGTTAATGTTTTTAATTCCAGTGGTACTGGTGGATTTCCTTGGGAAAATCAAGCATTTTGTCTCATTACTTCACATCTACGCAAAAAAAGGTGTCCCGGCTAGTAGGCTTCTAGGCTATATTGTGTATGAGGATGTGGAGTTGGAGATTTATTGTCTTGAGATCCTTGATGACTTTCTCACAAAAAAAGAAAATAAGTAATCATTGTGGAACTAGAGTTCCTGTCAAGTGTCAACACAGAAAAACACCCGGGCAAGAGAAATTGGATTGGTAATACTACTATATATAATAATGTCTGTGATGCTGTGGGCACAGAGACTGTTGTGTGGACTGTAAGTATTTAAAATGTTTAACCTTCTAAAAATGTTTGATGTTTAATCTGAATAAATAGTGCTCATAAACTGCGGTCGATGGCTTTCTCAAATTAAATGAGTTGAGGCTTGGACCCAGAAACGGCGTTCCTTATGTCACAATTTAAGTATAGTCTAAACATCAAGCAGTGTCCACAATTCTATTTTTTAACATACAATATAATAGTTTTTATAACAGATATATTTTTATTTTAAAAGAAGAGCTATAATAATAATATATACAGGCCCTTCTCAAAAAATTAGCATATTGTGATAAAGTTCATTATTTTCCATAATGTAATGATAAAAATTAAACTTTCATATATTTTAGATTCATTGCACTCCAACTGAAATATTTCAGGTCTTTTATTGTTTTAATACTGATGATTTTGGCATACAGCTCATGAAAACCCAAAATTCCTATCTCAAAAAATTAGCATATTTCAAACGACCAATAAAAGAAAAGTGTTTTTAATACAAAAAAAGTCAACCTTCAAATAAGTGTTAATACTGTTCAGTTATGCACTCAATACTTGGTCGGGAATCCTTTTGCAGAAATGACTGCTTCAATGCGGCGTGGCATGGAGGCAATCAGCCTGTGGCACTGCTGAGGTGTTATGGAGCCCCAGGATGCTTCGATAGCGGCCTTAAGCTCATCCAGAGTGTTGGGTCTTGCGTCTCTCAACTTTCTCTTCACAATATCCCACAGATTCTCTACGGGGTTCAGGTCAGGAGAGTTGGCAGGCCAATTGAGCACAGTAATACCATGGTCAGTACACCATTTACCAGTAAAATAATGAACTTTATCACAATATGCTATTTTTTTTAGAAGGACCTGTGTGTGTGTGTGTGTGTGTGTATGTGTATATATATATATTAGTTTGCAATGCAGATCATCTGGACAGACCTATAAAAGCACCCTACCAACGGGGAGGGGAGCATGCAACCCTTTAAGACCCAAGAACAGTTGGGGAGGGAGGTAAACGAAACAGAAGTAGTCTTGTGAGTTACCCATCATAGTACCACCCTGCTTTAAAGGACAACTCCGGTGAGAAATGAACCTAGGGGTAATTAAAAGATGGTTACCGAGTAGATCGTTCTCTGGGATGCGTTTTCATGAAAATTGAATGTAAAGAGTTTTATCTTTAAAAACAGATTAGCTTATAATGCTAGTCTATGGGGCACAGGGTAGACACAGGGTAGTAAAATTAAATCGCTAGTTAATACCACTAACAAGGCTCAAAATAGCCTCACACTAACACGGCAGCATAATGAGGGTCCCTACATGCAAACCGAAGCATTGAGAACTTTGTAAGTGTACAAACAGTTTAATAAGAAGATAATTTATAAACATAGTGCCTTACGCGTTCACGGATAGGCACCATCTTGGAAAACAGTCTCGACTAATCGATCCACGAGCGCTGTTCTAAGTGAGCTGGTCGATAGGAATTAAGTTTGTGAAATGTAATAACATGGACATTTTTAGTTTTATTTATTTATTTTCTCTGTTGTGTACAGTGTTTTCTTCCGGAAGCAACGGACCATATGAGATTCCAAGTCACAGTTCATCACTTAGCAGAGCGCTCGTGGCTCGATGAGTCGAGACTGTTTTCCAAGATGGAGCCTGTCCGTGAACGCGTAATGTACTATGTTTATAAAGTGTCTTTTTATTAAACTGTTTGTACTCTTACAAAGTTCTCAATGCTTCGGTTTGCATGTAGGGACCCTCATTATGCAACTGTGTTAGTGTGAGGCTATTTTGAGCCTTGTTAGTGGTATTAAGTAGCGATTTAATTTCACTACTATGTGCCCCATAGACTAGTGTTATAAGCTAATCTGTTTTTAAAGATAAAACTCTTTACATTCGATTTCCATGAAAACGCATCCCAGAGAACGATCTACTCTGTAACCATCTGTTAATTACCCCAAGGTTCATTTCTCACCGGAGTTGTCCTTTAAGGGGTACTTGAGCAGCCTCCTAAAGGGAACATGCCACAGGGTAGCTTAGGCCCTATTTAAAGAGCCCGGTGTAAACGGAGGAGAGCAGCTCATACCATGCCTTGTGTCAAGTCATGAGCCGCAAGGTGGGAATCAGAGGAGGCGGACTTATTTGATAACATCTGCCTCTACTCTGCCCACCATGATCTGCCATGCTGCTTCAGCAGACACATGGCCTGAACTGTGAGGTGCAAAATACATGACTTACATAGCACAATAAAAAAATTTAATCGAGAGGGGAGCTCCCTCATTGCATCATAATGAGTGCATTCAGCTCCCTCGAAGGCCGGACATTCTTGCTCCATTGGCAAGGCCTTCAAAGAGCATGCTGCACCAGGAGAGTAATAGCTCACAAGCAGCTCCTCAACTGAGGCTTCCATGCATATCACTACTCACACAGTCTCTCCACGTGGATAATTACACTACATGAGCTGAATACAAACCTGTCCATTATCGTGACACCTCAATGTGGAGATAGGAGGAATAAAAATGCTCGCAAACTTTAATGCAGGCAGCAGAGTAGGTGGATTATTAATAACACATGCTTCAGCTTTCTCTGCATCTATATCCTCGACATGCTCCAATTAGACATGCCATATTTATTCAGTCAAGTTGGAAGTGTCCTCCTGGAACCAACATGAAAACAGCAGAGATTACAGGATATGCACAAAAGGGAAAACACTCCTGTTAGACTCCTCCCTAAGCTCCTCCTACAATCCCCACGATCAATCGCGCCTTGCTGCCTCAGCAGCCATGGGTCCCCAATCAAGTACAGATACTTGATTCTCATCCCTCAAGTCAAGAGCGAGTAAAGAGTTGTTGGAGCTTTCCACAGCAAATGCATCAGAATGAAAACATTCAGCTCACTCGAGAGCCAAACAAGATCCATGCAAATGCTAGATTCTTATCCCTCAAGAGATAATCAATCAATTAAAGAGCCTCCTACAATGAATGCATCACTATGAGTGCCTCCCATCTCCTCAAGAGCCAAACGTGCTCCATAATGTAATAAAGACATAGCTGACCACCAATATCATGCAAAGAGTGCACCAAGCTTTTGTCTCTCCTGCCTACCCGATCACACATAAATGCGTATAAATAGTATGAGTGTGCAATGTCGTGGAATGTATACGCCAAAACTCTTTTTGATATGCACTTTATGGCTTATATATGACACGCTCTCTTGGGTAGGTTTAGGGTAGTGGGGTGGGGGGTTCGTATGCATAATACGCCATAAAATGCATATCATATGCACGCCAAAATGAGTTTTAGCGTATACATTCCACGACATTGCACACTCGTACTATTTATACGCATTTTTTGTGAGATCCGGCTGCTCCTGCATATGCAAAGAAGCAACTACTGAAGACAAACAAACTGATGACGTGCAACTTAGGCACTTTTTTGTACTTGTGGGTTACTCTGCGTGTGACGCCATGGACTGCCGTCTTCCTATCATTATTGCTGTTTGTTTACATGTGCTTCAAACTCTGGATATGCTCAATGACAGTGTTGAAATTCCAAGATGAAGATGTGTTTTTGTTAATTTGGACAATGTTACAGCATTTATTTTTAGATAGATAGCCTTCATGTAAGTGCACTGAATGCAATGTGAGAAATGTATCTGACACCACTAGTGAAAACTGTAAAACTGAAACATTTTCTCATGTAATAATTATCTTTTAGTTACCAATTTAAATATTAGCATGACAATTGAAAAACTGTTTTTTAGTAGCCTTTTATGTTTGTCTTTGTCTTACATTTTTTGAAATGTTTTCTTTTTCTCACCTTTTGCCTAAAGCTGCACTGTCATTTTTTCGTCCGCTATAGGGCGCCGCCGCCGCCTATTCAAAACAAACTTAGTTTTTTGATACCAAGTTTGATCTCAGAATATAGGGACTTGTGGTCTGCACCTCACAGCCGGTGTAAAAGAATCGGGATAGGACTCGAGTTGAAATCAAGTTCATGGATGCGGTTATTAACGTTACTGTAGTATGAAGTAAGGCCGCTGGAGTGACTGTTGAGCAACACACAGCTCGGAAGCACCGGGACTTTTATTATGACGGGACATGAGTATGAGGTAACGTGGCTCTGTTTATCATATTAGATGCATTTAAGTGAGTTTAAAATGATGTTATGATGTTACTCTGTGCGTTCGCTCAGTGGCTGCTGTGAAGCTTTCACACTGCTAAGAGTAAAGCGTTTCTGCTGAATAAAACCGGAAATCGAGGATAACGCAGATATGATGCACTTGACAGACGACTCCCTCATGCGTCCCAGTTACTTGGTTAATATAGCAATTTTCTCACAATTTACAAATAGTTGGATACATTTGGGATATTGTAAGAACTAAACTGAACAAAATATATATAAGACTGGCCTAGTGGTTTTTGGATATTTTACTGCAAAAATACTACATAGTGCAACTTTAAGCAGCAGCATTCGATTTGCATGATCGCCACAATTTCAGTCAGACCTGATGATCACATTCTCCAGCATGAATTGAGATGATCCGAGATGATCCACAGAAGAACACCTTGAAAAGAAAAAACATGGCCTTCCTATAAAAGGTCACCTGATTAATGTCAAATTTGGTTTTTAATGACAAAGTAAAGAATCTAAAAAGAAAAAAAAATATTAATTACTAAAGTTCTAAAGGATTGTACGTATACTAAAGGTGTAAGTGAGAACCTGACTGAAATAAAGATGAGCTGAGATAACAGCGTTAACTCAAGCCACAGATTATGCCCTATCTCCTCACTTTGATATAATAAACTCTTATTAGACATTAACACAATCCACAATACAATGCAGTCTAGAGACTATCTCTGTCAAGGGGGTGGGTTGGTGGTGGATACTCTGGGTTCAGGCCAAAATTCCAAACACAGAGCCCTCCCACTGACAGCATGCCAAATATGCATAATCTTTTCTCTTTTTATTTTTATGTAAGTGCAATTTGTGAAGTGCTGCCAAACAATTATATGCAAAGGTTAAATAAACTCTAATAAACGGTTCAAAAATAAACCACTCAAACATCTCTTTTCCACGTACACTAATGTAATGGAAGCCCATGTTGTGATTCATTCAAATATTTGCATACTGATAGTGTAATGTATTTCATTTCCTCACTAATTCATATGAGTGGATGTAATTCTAAGATAAGCTTCCTCTGTCCATTCTGTTGACAATTTCCTGTCTGAAAATTTGTTAAAGCGTTCCACAATATAATGCCTTAGGCAACTTGGCACTATAGCATTTTTTTTCCAGTACCATTGTAAGGGTGGATCACCTTAGTTCAGGCTGCAGGGTTGTCAAACGACTACATAAATGTTATCAGCAAGATAGAAAACTGTACATTTCCTGTCTATAAGCACTCACTGCAACTTATACTAACAAAAATAAGCGCAGTTACAATAGCAAAATATGTGGGAGAGCATTGCTTTAAGGTAACACTTCAACGTCAATACCAAATCAAAACTAGTCAGCACATCATTTGTAATTGAAAGAATTTAATGACAAAATCTAGTTATGGTTACACTTAAAATTGTTACAAAATAGATGTATTCCAAATTCCAAATGGCCCTTCTGATAAGAGAGAATATCTATTATTTTCAATTCTTTCACCATAATTAATCATACCATATACAGTGACAGACAAGAAAGTTTTCCTGCACTGATTACTCATAAAATGTGGCCAGATTTTACTTTAAAGGTCCTGTTCTTCGCGATTCCATCTTTCAAACTTTAGTTAGTGTGAAATGTTGCTGTTGGAGCATAAATAATACCTGTAAAATTATAAAGCTCAAAGTTCAATCCCAAGCGAGATATTTTATTTAACAGAAGTTCCCTTTCAAAGCCTGCAGCGAACGGCCGGTTTGGACCATAGACAGTAAAAGAAATGGACAGAGCTATCCCATTGATTTCAACTCGGAAAGTGAGGTCAGTAAAGGAGCACTCGTTTCCTGACTGAGCTTGACGACGTAGATGTGACGTGAGCCTCCTGTCTGACAGCTGTAGGTCTTCTAGTAGTTGTGGAAAGTGAAATGTGAATCACATTGTTTAAATATTTTCTCCCGTTGCTTTTGGCTCACAATGGGCTTCTCTCCATTCTTCTCCCTTGACTTTATCAGACTTTATGTCTCCACGTCCCCCCGACTGTCTCATAGACAGTAAAAGATTGCCTGCGAGCGTCTCCTCAGGTCTATACGGTAATTTCTCAACTGTGCGACAGAGTCGCGTTGCTTATGACGCAATAGTTAGCCTATTTTTACAAAAACAGCTTCTGTGGGGCGATAGTGTAAGATACAAGGTAATGGAGCCTTTTATGCATTGTCGTGTTTCTTTAGAAATAAACAATGGACAAATGGAGTCTTTAAACGCCTCTGATGTAAAGTTATTCACTGTCAAAGTGACTCAAAAATGAATGGGAGTCAATGGGATGCTAACAGCAGGTGATGGCTTGGTTAGCAATGGCAGCCCCTATGGGTGGAACGCTTTCCGAGCGCTAGATTACCCCCTTGGTTTGGACTACACCCCTGCACTTCCTGGCAGGAATGACGTGGCTAGAACCGTTTGTTGACTAACCCTCCGCCCACAAGAACACGCAAAATAGGGGGCGTGGTCTTGTTGCTCTCTCATGTGGAGAAGAGCGCGCATTCAGCGCTTGCATCTCCCCGTTATGGTAAGAGGCGGGACCTTTCCGGGCAAAGTGCGCTAATAAGCTGCTGTCCAATTACAACACGGGAAGCACTGGCCCAATCAGAAATCGTTACGTATTTCTGAAGGAGGGACTTCATAGAACAAGGAAATCATCTGGCCGTTTTTAGGACAGAGGAAACAGCGCTGTACAGATAAGTAAATTGTGTGAAAAATACTGTTTTTTTTAAATGCGAAACATGAACTCATGTTATATTGCATACTGTAAACATAATCAAAGCTTCGAAAACACGCGAAGAACCTTTAACTTACAATTATAGTCAAACACAATCTGACATAACTAATGACACTAATTTTTTTATTGAATCCATTAAAGGAGTCCTACTGTGCCCCTTATTACAAGATGTGAAAAATACCCCACAGATATTTTTTATAGCATGTTAAAATTTCAATGCACCGTTCTTGTGTGTCGCTTTAAATGCAAATGAGAAAAAAGAGAGTAAATTGTGTGCATAATTTACTAATTAATTCTCTCAATTTATAAATCATGTGCACCATTTAGGCTATTTCGTTCCCTTGATTTTCTAAATCATGTGGACGATTTACTACTACTTTGTTTCCTTGACTTGATAAACCGTCTTCACGGTTTACTAATTCGTTCCCTCGATTTTAAAATTGTGCGCACGATTTAGCAAATCACAGGAACAAATTAATAAATTGTGCACACAATCTATAAATCGAGGGAATGAATTAGAAAATTGTGTGCGCAATTTAGCATACCTTTTTTTCCCTGCATGTCATGTGCGGGTCTCCGTAATTTATGATGTTACCAACCCGGGAAGAAGCTCTTTCTAGTCCTTACCAGTCGTTTGTTGTAAATAATCCTTGTTGTAGATGTTGTTTATGCTCAAGCAGCAACATTACACACAAGTTAACTAAATAAAAACATTGCAGGGTGTATAATTTAAGTGAACACTTGAATTTAGTCAGTTTTCCTTCTTTAGCAAAACCTCCATAAACATTTCCTTTACCTGCTTATAACACACAATTTCTGACCAATTTTGTACTCTACTAATCT
Organism: Pseudorasbora parva; assembly: GCF_024679245.1. Taxonomy (NCBI): domain Eukaryota; kingdom Metazoa; phylum Chordata; class Actinopteri; order Cypriniformes; family Gobionidae; genus Pseudorasbora; species Pseudorasbora parva. The sequence goes on from NC_090174.1 coordinate 38,849,177, forward strand.
GTTTATCTGTATTTATGGGTTGTCTTGATAACAGAGTTCGATTGCCCCCCCCTCCCCCTCCCCCTGGCCCCACTGGACTGTGTTCATATTATATTTTGGGTCAGAACCAGTGTCATGACAAATCCTGTCCACTATGAAATTGTGTCCGCAAGTACCTCCAGAGCGATTCAATTGGCTGAAAGAAATTTTAATAGGTAATCTGTTTAGAGCTGTAAAAAATTATTTCCAAGATTTGTTATCACAACATTTGTTCTTTTGTCAAATCAACTTAGATTCAGTAAGGTTGTTCAGATAACATAACATTTTTAGTTGACATTGATTAAACTAATGGCATAACAGGGCTCTACGCTAACTTTTTTCTTGAGGAGCACTTGTGCTCCTAATTAAAAAAATTTAGGAGCACAGTCAAAAATTTAGGAGCACATTCTAATCCATCAAACACATTCCAATTATAACTTTCCCATTACAGGACGATATTTGTCCTTTAATGTCCAGGGTCATTTAACCATTATAAGAGCAATGTTTTCTAATCTTATTAAATGTACGCATCATCTGTCAATTTCTTAAATTCAACATAATTCTGACATTATATTATCATTAACTTCTGAGAGTACAGCACACATACACACAAAAAGCAGAACTGGACTTCATACTATCAAACACCTATGCATTTAATGCATGAGTTAATGTTGTATGAATGTTTTACATATAAGTTTTTGAATTTAGAAATGTGTACAAATTAAACTTTAAAAGTTTAATATTTTAAATAAAAAAAAGTCCATGCAAAGTATAAATATGAAAATAAAAACCGCCAGTAGGTGGCGGCAAGTCATTCAGTCAATAGTTCAAAACACAAGATTCATTTGAATCGAATCGCTTGGAGATGCGAATCAGTTCTGGTGAGGCTTTGATTTTCACAAATAGACAGTGTTGTGGCTAAAACGTTGTTACTTAATATCAACTTGTCTATTAGATTTTTGTACGAGATCAGTATCACACTTGCAATCATGCCAATACTCGGAGCTATAGCAAGCTGTAACTTTTGGCGCTCTGGCGCTTCATAAACAGAACCGCATGCGTCTCGCGAAAGAACATTGCAGCCGGATCTACTTCTCTCTGTTTGTGGTGAGTCACGCAGATATTGTGCTAATCCGCAGCGGGAATAATTTATTTTGTGTGTAACGTTACAGTGATTCAGAATAAGACAAAAACCCGGTTTGGAAAAAATCTTCATGATATACTCGCTCATTATATACATTTAGTATTTTTTTTAAACAGCATGTGTGATAAAGTTTAACTCAAGGGCTTTTTAAATGTATTATTAATACATTATTGTTTGATGGCATTTATGCCCCAAGCATCCGCTAATTTCTGGGCTTGTTTATGATAATCCAAACGTGGTATTTCCAGTTCATTTTGATTTGGCTGATAAACAGCGCGAAGCGTCTGGTAAAGTGCGCATGGCTGCGTCGTCAGACTCGTCACACACGTTTCACTTCAATCGTTGTAAACAATCGTTGTTTGAAGTGTAGTCCGTCGCGCACGTTTTTGCACTTCTTCTGCTGAGTGCTGACTGAAGGCATGAAAAGCAGTTGATTGCAGTAGGAAACATAGCCTAACAGTTTCTCAGTGTTGATTCAGTCAGTGTTGTAGTTTTTATTCCGATTGTACACATCCATTCATGAGAATCGATCGGGTCACTCGCACCGGTGCGCCTAAATATTTTTTCACAGTCGCACGCAGTAATTTTTAGGCGTAAATGCGCCCAAAATGGGCGTTATGTAGAGCCCTGCATAATGGCAATGCACTGATATAATAAAAAAACATTAGTTGATTCTACTAATAGAGATAGAACTTTACTAGTTCACTGAGTCGTAATCCCTGCGCAAGTGCGCATGCGCGGGAGTGCACCGCATGAACTTGAACGGGAAGGCGCGATTTTCTTCTCCAGTTTCATCAGAACCAAGGAAAGACGTTTTATGGTAAGTAATTTTAAAATTCAGTGGCTTTATTGCCTGGTTTTTGTCTGAGGTTACTTTAATTTATTTAATAGGCAGCGAAAAGTCAGGAAATGGTTTAAATCTATAACGTAAGTTAATTATATTTCACCTCAGAAATTCCAGGGGGGAAAAACGGCTTCTTTTATGACTCGTTTCCACTGAGGCTATTTTAAAATAGTTTTTTTCTTATTTCATCTTTATATAATGTAACAGTTTAGTTAGAGTGTTAGTGAAGTGTTTCAGTCTTAAAATAACCTCTTTATCGTCGTGGTTTAAACATGTTCTCGTTTGAAATATTATGCATTAACGTTACGTGACCTCCAAGAGAAGGCAACGGCAAACGATAAGAGATTTAATCGTTATACTAATGCTGTTGAAGAAATACGTGTTCAAATGAATCCTTTTACGTGGTATTTAGGACTAACGTTAGCTTTTGAACCTGTTCTCCCACGAGATGTCAGATGGCACCATGTTTTCTGCCTCAGAAGCAAGAAAAGACGGGTTTATGGTAAGTCATTTTAAAATGCAATGTCTTTATTGAATGTTTTGTCTAAGAGTATTTTGATTTATTTCCTATGTGGCGAAAAGTCAGAAAAGTGTTTTTATAATAATTTTGCCGTTTCAATTGAGGCTATTTTAAATTAAAGTTAGTGGGGTTTCTGTCATCTTTATAAATATCGTTTAATACGGTTGTTAGGAAAGCTTTTGAACATTAAAATTATCCTGTTAAATCATAATATTTTATAGTTTACTCAAATGCGTATTGCATTCTTGTTTTAAAATGCATCCAGGTAACATAACCTTTTAAGAGAAAGAAACGGCTATGAGTGTTAATAATAAAGACTATTACTTGTTATAGTGATGCTGTTGAAGCAGTAAGTGTTTGAATTAATTATTTGATGTGATATTTCAGCATTTGAACCTGCCAATATATGACAGACCACACCTAAACGAGAAGCAGTTTCTTCTCTGCTTGGCGGTTTATGGTAAGTAAAATTCAATGTTTCTATCTCAACTTCTTCAACAAGAATGTGTACACCAAAACTCCACAATGCAAGGGTTGAATTTTTTTTGGTTTTTTTTGAGATCGCAATTAAGAGTTTGCATAATTAGGATTATATTTAAGATTTTGATGTATTCTTCTGTAACAGCGTAGGTTTATAAATGATTTACCTTACAAATCTAATTAAATGGGACACATTACATTCATTACAGCATAGGCATACGAAGTTTGAGATGTGCTCCACGCATATAAATGACAACAGTACAATACAAAACTCTATGGGCCCTATTTTAATGATATGAGTGCATGGTCTGAAGCTCATTGGAGATGGGAGTTCAGTTCTATTTGGTGAACCGATTCTTTCAGACAGTTCGTTTCAATGAAACAAAAGACAAGGATAACACCAAATATGGCTCTCCAAGACTTTAAAAGATGTGCAGTTTGTTGTCAAGACTTGCGGACGATTTACTATTTCATTCCCTTGATTTATAAATTGTGTGGACAGTTTAGCAAATCAAGGGAATTAAAGAGTAAATCGTCTGCAAGTCATACAAACTGTACGCCTTTAAAGTCTTAGAGACTTCCCATCTCTAATGAGCTTCCACTGTAGTAAAATCGAAAATGCCTAGAAAATGATCCCTGAAAAAGAGTTGGAACCCTGTAAATGAGTAAGCTGTTGGACTTAAAGACTTAGTTGTTTTGTTCCTTCCTGTGATCGCAAATGTATGGAAGCAGGTGCTTTTTATGTGAAATACCAGCCTGATTTAGCATGATTGATGTGTACTCCTGACTAGTAATGGGCGATATGAACGATATGCAATTTAAACTATGCAAAATTGGCTTACAATAGAGATTTTAACACAATATAACTTATTCTGAAGCAGTATTCTCAACAGTGTTCACTCAGCTTTGACATATTTTAAATCTGCATATTTGTGATATTTTTAACTTTTATAAAGGGCATTTACCCCTTAATCTTATTAAATATGCTTCAGGTTTCATATTACATTCTAAAATTTGATCTATACATTAAATTAAAATAAGACACTATAGGGTTGTTACCAGTCAAATAAAATAATTTACAATGAAAAATTACAGCTGCATTAAATCATGTTATGAGATTTGTATTTTTGAATAAACAAAAGAAATGTTGAAAAAGTATATGAAACTAAACCAACAGTAGGTGGCAGCAGGTGGGTCTTAAAGGGTTAGCTCATCCAAAAATTAAATTCATGTCATTAATGACTCACCCTAATGTCGTTCCACACCCGTAAGGCCTCTATCATAACAGGAACATTTAAGATCGGCTTGTCTGAGCTCTCACTTCCTCAAAGGCAGAGAAAGACAGCCAGAACTCGGTTTGCACCAGTCTAAATTTCTAGCCACTTGGGGAGAATATTAAGGCTAGGGGAACTAGAGTTTAGATTCTCTGCCCGAGCCCGAGCCCGAACCTGAACCGAACCGACCCGCGGGCCGGGTCGGGCTGAGATTTCCCTGCACTATCCTCGGGTCGGGTAGGGCCGGGCCCGTGATCAAGAGTTGTTTTTTTTTTTAATCATTAGCCTACTTTACTAATCTAATTGGGTGGGCAGAAAGCTATGCTATAATCAGAAATTATATATATATTTAGCAAAGTAAGAACTAATACAACAACTAAGAAATAAATGTGTAGGCTACAAAGTTGCACAAGTCAGGATTAGTGTAAAAATGTGCGTTAAACTCACAGCTCGTGCAGTGATGGAGCACAGCGTCTGAACAGAAACGCTCTCAGTCAAGAGCTGCTCGCGTGAACACTGCACTTTGCTTAATTAAATATCTTCAAATCGTTTCGTTTAAAAGTGGTAATTTCAAGCTTTCTATACGCATATTTCTCATGTCTGTGAGGCAAGTAGCCTGCTGAGTTTCGGTTTATTTATGAGACGCGCGGCTCCAGTTCATGAGCAATGAAAGCGATCACTCCCACGACTTCATGTCACGATTATAGTCTGCTATTTGCTTTTTATTTATTAAATCCAGGCAATTGGCCTAAGAAACCTTTTTTTAAAATTAAGATACAATTTAAACAAAAGAAATAAATGCTTTCTACAAAACAAAACTTAATATTAAACTAAATATAACTAACCAAAATCATTTCTGACCCACTCGCATCTTTTCACTCAACATAATCAGATGAAATGTAAAAATAATATTATAATATTTAAACATAAATATGAAGGAAAAAACACATTGTTTAATGGCTACAACAAAGTAAGCTACAGATAAATGTCTGAGGTGGATTTGAGCAAACATCAGTTTACCGATGAGTGGTTCATGAGCTTGCGCCTGCGGATTATTGAGCGGAGTCAAGTCAACTTTATTTATAGTCTATAGCGCTTTTACAATGAAGATTGTTTCAAAGCAGCTTCAAAGTGGTAAACATGAAAATATTGCAACAAAATTTTATTCGGCTGTACAGTCGCTGTGGAGAAAACAGCGATGTTATCAACTCATTTAAGTTTCTCAATGTAGTTTTATCATGAGCCTCACCAGTCCGCTTCGCTGCGCTTTGCTCATTACAGGCTTGTTCTCGTCAAAACGCCCACGTATTGAACAATGGTCGGGTTTAAATCGGGCTCTGGCTCATAATTACAGTTAATGTGTCGGGCCGGGCCAGGGTCGGACACAACGTGCACGGGCTCGGGTAGGGTTGGGCTTGATTTTTTGAGCCCGATCTAACCTCTAAGGGGAACTCACATAAATGTTGAAAAACCTCATAAAATTAAATTTTCATGCCATGGGAGCGTTAAATTTCAGTCATTGTAATTGCGTTACTTGATTTAAATATTTTTTTGTTACATACTCATTACCGCTAAAAGTAGTGGAATTACAGTAACGTGTTACTTTGTAGTTTGTTACTCCCAACACAGACACCTCCTGGTAGGAGCCCTGGCCTCAGAGATGGTGTTCAACATGCGCTGAGAAATGCCATCTGTTGCTGGCAAGTGAGAGTATCCACCCTTAGGAGAGATCGTGTCAGTACAAACAAACAATCAGTCATTTAAAGAATGGCTGCAGAGTGTGCCCTGCAACCAAAAGATTTCGCTCTCTTACACCTTTCTCTAACCTTCAAGGTCAGCACTTATTCGTCTTCTATTTTCCACACACATGGTAAAAAAATTAAAGCACATACCCATATATCATACTTTTTCACACTTGGACCCTTAGATTTAGGTACATGGTAACCTCTAGGGTCATGGATGGAGCCTCCACATGTCTCCCAGTTATCCCCTGATTCTCACTTGTCATCTATATCTGTATCTCATTCTTTGAGGACCCACCATATCTTATTTTTTCCCTGCTGTCTTCAACTCAATTCCAAGCATAGCAAACATTTAAGTATATAAACAGAAAGACACATGCAGTTGTATTTAAAAAACTGTCACTAAGCCGTGACACTCCTCCCCGGCTTCGAAAGAAGCTGAAGAGGAAAAGCTCGGATCACTTTGGACGATGGCCACACGGAGCCTGAGAGTCTGGAGGCACAAAGCTCCGCAGTGGGGGCCGTCTCTGCGTGGGTGCCACACAGACAGTTAATCCTCGTCCGAAGCTCATAGGAACACAGTAGGAGAAAAGAAGGCTTTGTCCACTGCAGCATGTAGATCATGATGATTAGTCTTGATTATATACTTATAGGTTGGCTGAAGGAAAACTTTCTCAATGGATGGCACCCAAGCACCGCCTTAAATAGAGAGGAGCCCCTCTCATGTTTGTGCGCTTGAATCCCATTGGTCAGTGTTACTGGCATGATTCAATAAGGCTTTAGTACTATTTTGGGGTTTCCCAATAAGCGTAGCTCTGCAATGTCAGAGTGCCTGAATCAAAAGGGAACATATTTCCTCTTCTTTTTTTGTTGTTGCCATTCTTGAATTAATTTCCTTGTGTGCTTGTGATGTGCAATGTTTTGTTGCATCACCCAGCCTCTATAAAGCTTGAAGTCATGAGCTGTTGTCCTGACAATTTCTTGCCTAATGCCAAAGCAGCACTAAATTATGATGCACCCTCCACCATATTTCACAGTTGGGATTAGTTTTTGATGTTGGTGTGCCCTTTTTCCTCTGACCAAAGCACTGTGCTTTATTTATTTTTTTTGGACTCCAGTCCATAGAACATTTTCCTAGAAGCATTGTGGAACATTCCAGGTGATCACGGCCAAATAGGAGACATGTCTCTATACATACAATTAATTCAGTGTATAGTGGTTTCTTACATGTTGTCCTTTCATGAATACCATTATTGCTCAATGCAAAGACTTCAAAAACCTCTTTAGGGATTCTTATAAGATCCTGTGAAGTGTTTTGGAATGGAAGTATAGTTTATACTGTTAAATCCATAGGGACGTAGGGATTTATTTTTTAATGATTTGGGTGGATCCTATTTTCTGTTTGTGTTTTTGTGTTTTTTTCTTATGTTACTCTTGCTCCTCCTACTGGCTGCGTCTGAAAACCTAGGCAGCTGGCTCGTTGCCACGCTGCCTTTAATATTAGGCAGTTACTCAGGCAGCGTTTGTGCATGAAAGCAGCTCACGAAACTGATGTGGGACAGACAGCTTAACAGTTTACTGATCTACAGCAAAATAGAGAGAGCTTTGGTGAGAACGAAACAAATATTCAATTACTACTACATTAGTAATTTCTGGCTAGAAATGACATCAGAAATGGAAAATAATGTAAAAAAACAAACTTACAATTAAACACAAACTGACCAGCAATCACAACTTTTGTATGCCATCTTTTTTCCCCAGCTCAACTGTCAGGAAAGCACACTGAAAAAAAGGAAAGCACACATTGTCCAATTTACGTAATCTTATTATTTGTAATCTACGCAACAAAATTGTGCTTCTAAACACGATTTCTTTGCTTTAAATTAATGTAATTCTCTTAAATGTGCAATCTACTAGAATAACTAGATGACATTATTTGGGGTTAATGTGAACTAATCAAGTACTCGAACATGATTTTTGCTGAAACTGTAGCTCCCAGCATGGTTTGCGTGGGACTTGACGAAAAGAGTAAAATTTTTGAACTTGTGTTATTTTGGGCAAAATTAGATAAGAGGGAGACTTTATATTGTTTAATAGTGTTTAATTATGTTGGAATAATTAGAATCATTCAAATTATACTGGGTTACCATAGTGGAGAAGAGCGGTGCGATTGCTTATGTTGTGGACTTAGAGAGCTCATGTCATTAAAGAGCATTTCATACACACTTGACAAGTTCATTATGTGATATTGCTGGCTAACAAAATAAATGTTAGCTTGTGCAGTCTTATAAATCAGTAAAATGACCACTAAAATATACTTAAAACAAAATAAGCATGTGATCTGAATAAAAAGTCAGGGTCTCAAGCCCCCCTGTGCACACCATTTTGTTAGAAAGCCATATTAAAATAATTTTGAGACTACTCAATTGGGTTACTTAAAAATTACTTCATTCCATGATCTTGAAGTTATGTGAACAAATGATGTTTGTTTAACTTAACTGAATCATGTGGAACTGATGTACATGATTAAATCATGTAAATCCAACACACCTTTTTTTTCAGTGCACAGGATTGTGGGCTATAAAAGGCAGTGAAGGATACATATATGCTGCCTTAAAAAAATCGATCTGATAAAGGTCTCAGGGAGACGAGAAGTGAAGCAAACATTAGATTCGGATGTGGCGTGTTAAGTGGACAAAGGAACCCAGAGAATTCCAGAGAGAGCGACTGAGGCTTCCCTCTGTGAAAGAGACTACCATCCGCTGGTCCCAGTACTGTTGTTTTTTTTCTTATGTTGCGTATATTAACTTGCCTGTAGTGTAAAGGTAAAACGCTGTGAAGTGTGTCTCAGCTAACTTGTGTACAGGTCCTTCTCAAAAAAGTAGCATATTGTGATAAAAGTTCATTATTTTCCATAATGTAATGATAAAAATAAAACTTTCATATATTTTAGATTAGTGATCGGCCGATATTTATTTTTTATAACCAAAACCGATTATTTAGATGTTTATGTGCCGATAACCCGATATATTGAACCAATATTTACTTATTGTGTTATTTCTGTTTTTTACAATTACAGCAACAGCACTGAATTGAGCTTTTCAAACACTGTAATTTTTGCAGTTTCACTCCCTTACATACAGAACAAAAGACATTTAGATCAATAAATAGTCTCATCAATAAATCATTTTTTTTTTTTTTGTCTTTTTAACATTAATGTTTTTTCACCTTTTTATTTATAAATACAGCCATATTAACAACAGGCAAAATACATTTAAAAAGTCTAAAGTTTTCAAATGGAATTTTTGTTGTCATTTCATATTTCTTGTCAATTTTAAAATGTTTTATTTATTTCAATATATTGTTTACTAAGGCTTTGGTTAGATGGTCACAGGTGTTTGTTACATTTTACATTTTGATATTTGGAAGTAGTGCCAACATTTGGCCTTTTTCACTTTCCGTACACCCAGCCGTGCTTAGGTGCTTCTGCATCCGCTATCAACAGACATGCTTCGTTGAGGGGGAACAGGAATTCCGGAAGGGAACAGAATCGACTGATTCAACAGCTCAATGCGACTGAGCATAAACACACTGAAAGAAAGAAATTCTGTGCTTTTACTTCCAACATGCTCTCATTCATGACGGCTGTTTTGTTTCATTCATGTGAAGTTACGTCTTTATTGTGACATGACGGATTACCTGAAGACTCCATCAGTGAGTTTGTCTCTACAGCGCCATGTTTAAACTACATAATATCATCTCATAACATCTTATTTGTGCATATCTCAATTGTGCATTAATGTTATGTTAAACAAAGTTTATTAATTAAGGGATGCAGGTTATTTTACCTTTGAACACCGTTGTTGACTCATCTTCCCTCAGACGCAGTCCTTTAATGTCGCGCTTGTATGCAATTCTCAAAACGCCATTTATCGGGAAATCCGATATTTAGGGTTGGGCATCATTTTGATTTGAACGATTCTGATTCCGATTCCTATTCTTACTTCCGATTCAGGTTCTTTTCGATTCTCGATTCCGATTCTTTGAGGGGTGGAGTCAAAACTATTTTCGATTCCACGCGGAGGAAAACGCTGCATATACTGTCAATTCGATATTTTTTATATAAAAATGTTTTTGTCCGTCATCAAAAATTTCTTCTGAAGAGATCACTTTATATGATAAAGCTTTTAAGCTTTTTCTTATATAAACATTGATCAATTACTATTAAAATTCTCACAAATATTTGCTAACTCAATGTATTTTTTACAATGGGGTAATTGTGTTGCAATAGCTTACACACAGCACAAGTAAGCTTGATTTCGAATGGTAAATTGAATTTAAAGAGACAAATAAACAGTAATAAAATAAGAACAAATAAACATATTACAAACAATAGCACAAATAAATGCAATAGAATAAAAGATACAGATGAAATAGACTGCTTTATTTTTTTAGGTAGGTCTAACATTCAGGTAAGAAACTGAATAAAAAAGGCAAAGTAGGCTAATTAAATTTAAAATAACATTGGATAATGTTTTTTGTAAAAAAATAAATAGCTTCAGATGAAACCATTAAAGTTACACAAGTTGATCAGTCAAGAGCAGTGTGATCGTTTGTCTTTTTGTAGTTTGACTTTGAATAACTGCTGTCCCTTTAAGAACTGCCGCACTCATGGATCCTGAACACTGTTCCTGTTACTCATTCTTCATTTCTTCCTGAACTGTTTATGACTGTGTTTACATTAATAACTCGTCAAGATGTGTATTTGACCAATAATAATCTGGAAAAAGAAGCAAATGTTTGCACTTGTATGTCAGAGGCGGCTTTATAACGGTGTGTGTGTGTGTGTGTGTACTTAAATGTGAGTGCGAGAGAGAAGAGCGCAGCTGGGATCGATACTGTAGAAACTGAGTAGGCTATTGTATATTTTCAGATATTTCAGTATCGATATTTTTGACAACACTAGTTGCACTGTGCTGACCCAGGCTTTTTAAAAGTGAAATAAATCCATACTCCAGAGAGCCCCATGCATGGCTAAAAGAAAAAGCGAGCGCGCACGCACCGGAAATCAGGTGGCCATGGAAACCAAAACCTACACGCGTGGAACCGATGATGGGAACCGAAAACACATTTTCTAAACGAATCCAATGGCATTCCAAGTTAGAACCGGTTCTCAATGCCCAACCCTACCGATATTACAAAACTGCTACCCGATTATGGGAAAATGCTTAAATATCGAGAATCCGATATATCGGTCAATCACTATTTTAGATTAGTTGCACACCAACTGAAATATTTCAGGTCTTTTATTGTTTTAATACTGATGATTTTGGCATACAGCTCATGAAAACCCAAAATCCATATCTCAAAAAAATGTGCATATCATGAAAAGGTTCTCTAAACGAGCTATTAACCTAATCATCTGAATCAACTAATTAACTCTAAACACCTGCAAAAGATTCCTGAGGCTTTTAAAAACTCCCAGCCTGGTTCATTACTCAAAGCCGCAATCATGGGTAAGACCGCCGACCCGACTCTGTCCAGAAGGCCATCATAGACACCCTCAAGCGAGAGGGATAGACACAGAAAGAAATTTCTGAATGAATAGGCTGTTCCCAGAGTGCTTTATCAAGGCACCTCAGTGGGAAGTCTGGGAAGGAAAAAGTGTGGCAAAAAACGTTGCACAACGAGAAGAGGTGACCGGCGGACCCTGAGGAAGATTGTGGAGAAGGACCGATTCCAGACCTTGGGGGACCTGCGGAAGCAGTGGACTGAGTCTGGAGTAGAAACATCCAGAGCTACAGGTGCCGCATTCCCCAGGTCAAGCCACTTTTTAACTAGAAACAGCGGCAGAAGCGCCTGACCTGGGCTACAGAGAAGTAGCACTGGACTGTTGCTCAGTGGTCCAAAGTACTTTTTCGGATGAAAGCAAATTTTGCATGTCATTCGGTAATCAAGGTGCCAGAGTCTGGAGGAAGACTGGGGAGAAGGAAATGTCAAAATTCTCATAGAGAATCTGTGGGATATTGTGAAGAGAAAGTTGAGAGACGCAAGACCCAACACTCTGGGTGAGCTTAAGGCCGCTATCGAAGCATCCTGGGCCTCCATAACACCTCAGCAGTGCCACAGGCTGATTGCCTCCATGCCACGCCGCATTGAAGCAGTCATTTCTGCAAAAATATTCCCGACCAAGTATTGAGTGCATAACTGAACATAATTATTTGAAGGTTGACCTTTTTTTAAATTAAAAAAACTTTTCTTTTATTAGTCGGATGAAATATGCTAATTTTTTGAGATTGGGTTTTCATGAGCTGTATGCCAATATCATCAGTATTAAAACAATAAAAGACCTGACATATTTCAGTTGGTGTGCAATGAATCTAAAATATATGAAAGTTTATTTTTTATCATTACATTATGGAAAATAATGAAATTTTCTATATGCTAATTTTTTGAGAAGGACCTGTATATCTAGTACTTTAGAACAATCTGAGCTGTTGAGTGTGCTTCAGCTGACTTTGGTGTAGGGCTAGCTGTGTATAGTCTTCCAGCTCTTTTGCATTCCTGAGACTTCAGCTCAATTCTGCGCACTGCAGAGTTTTAGAATTAATTTAAGTTCTGTTTGTGAACATCAGATATCTTATTTTGTTGCCTTAATTTTCTCACTGTAGGTAGGTGGATGCCTTTATTTTTAGTTTAAGAACCACACTTTCTCCTGTGTTTAAATAGGTAAGGGAGTTATTATATCTGTATTTTCATTTGGTATGTTATCCTTAACTTTTAGTAAGAATGTTTTGTTTGTTGTTTTTTAACTGGGGTCATTGAGCATTTTGTATCTGACATTAGAGTTCTCTCAATCTCTCCCAGCAAATTTCCGGCCCCTATACTAGAAAGGAGGATCGTACTAAGTTGCTTGAAGAATGGATCTGTAAGTAATCAGGCTTTGTGTTTTTAAAGAGCAGGGCAACTGTGCAACCCACCCTTAGAACCTCATCCTGTTTTGTTTTTGTAGAAGTCAAAAGTTCACTTGTTTAGGTCCATAGGTTAACTTGTTTTTTTAAATTTTTTTTAGCCTGCCTGTAAATGATCAGTTTCAGTTTCTTTAAAAAAAAAATGTTTTTTTGAAAAGTAGAACTATTTAAGTCAGTTAAAGGTAGGGTAGGTAGGAATTGGTTAAAAACCTTTTTTTCCAAATTTGTTTAAACTTTCTTTATATATCAATACATAATTAAAATGTAAGTACTCTGAAAAAGTAAGTATAAAAATTGAGTGTCTGTAGATCTCTCACGACTGTTTTAAAGACAGCTCATTATTTCCATTCACTCAACCTTCTCCTTTCTTGGCTCTTTCCAAAGCCACGCCCCCAAAACACATAAACACGCTACACAAGCGGTGTGCATGTAGTGACAACATGTCAGAATCACATGTCATAAAACATCTAACTTTATCAGTATGAATATAAACAAATAAGATGTCTTTTAGTACTCACTATCAAGCTAGAATATCGGTACTGGTAAAGTTTAAAATATATTTTTGTTTGATTTGGTAACGAGCTAGTTATATTTATAAGGCAAAGAAAACGGTAGCATCATGTTTTTCCAATAACATCAGTTATACTGTACTGAAGATGAATTTCGTGTAAGATTCATAACATATACTGTGTTTTGCATGTAAGAGTTTCCATGATGAAAGCATTGTTGATTAGTAGTAGCTAAAGCTAACTTAGTTGTAAAAAAAGGTCCTGGATGCGGTGTACCAGCCTTTACACATGCATTTTGTTATCTAAAGTAAAATTTTGTGAAATTCAACACAACAGCGATCAACTTGAGCTAAACATATTGGCCCTCATTTATCAATCTTGCGTAGAAACTGGTGTATATGTTGGCGTAAGATTATGCTTACACTCCTCTCACCGCCTGATTTATGAAGCTGTGCGTACCTCTGCAATTCAGGTGTACGCAATACTTGCCCTTGATAAATGTGGCGGCTGAAAACGATCGTCATTAGAATAACACGCCCCTATATATTCAAGTCTCCGCCTCCCCCACGCCCTCATTTTACGCCATGGACACACGGAAGACGGCAAAGAAGCGAAACTTCTCCGACGTGGTGATCGGACGCGCTCAATAATCTCACTAGTCCACTAGTCAGGGCACTGATTAGGACATAAGTCAACGGGCTGACTCCCTGTTCAGTGCTCTGACTACTGAACTATTGAGATGATTGAGACGCGCCCATCGAGACCATCACCAGGGAAGTGGAAAAAAAACCCGAAATTGTTTTATTTGGGAGTTTAAAGAGTGGAATTAAAGGCACCAACAAAAACAAAATATGGACCCAAATTACGAGAACTCTTAATAATGTGGGGGTTGAGAAGCGCACTCCAGCAGTTTAAAGCTGTTTGGATGATAAATTACCATCACTGCATTATTTTACAGCACGTTTTGAAAAAATTAGCATTTAATTTCGTATTACGGCACATGTATTGGGGTGTACAATAGTGATGATGATGTGATGTGGAGTACTACCATTCATTCACAGATTAATAATTACATGACAATTTGTAAGATTCTTATTCTTATTATTATGATTATTATTCTTAATGACGCTTGTTATTTAGAAGAAGAATGTCGTTTTTATTGGTTTTATTATTATTTAAAAGAAGAAGGTCATTTTTATTATTTTGTCAGTCTGAATTATTTTAGTCCCAGTCCGTGCGCAGCTGCCGGGCCAGGCGCGGGCCGGTAAAGCGCGCAGGCTCGCGACTGGAGGAATACATATGCCTACAAATCAAACGCTTTGGTAAAGTCACAAAAATTAAACATTGACGTTCATGTTGCACAAAAATAAACACTGAATGTTGTTGTTGTGGTTTTTAACAGTGGGTCATATAGCATATCTTGTCAGTGCGTTTTGTGGTGTTAGGAATTGTTTTTCTGCGCATTTTCGCACTAACTCAAACGTGCGTACACCACCTCCTGAGCTGGCGTAGGATTTAAGCGTGCCGTACGCCAACGTCCATATTGATAAATCTCAAAGTCACCGTGGGTTTGGGTGTACGCAAGGTGTACGCTGGAAATTTGGTGTACGCACTTTTGATAAATGAGGGCCATTGAGTATTTATCATCTCTACTAATGGCTAAGTGTATAACATTGTAACGTTATGCTAAGTAATGTTATTAGCTATATTAGGCAGCTTCATGTGCTCTTGATACATGCTCCATGAAAACATAAACCAAATTTTTTTTAAATCAAAATGAAAGATTACCTGTCCAGGAGAAATACAGCCATCAATGAGTCGTTTTTCAGGTCCCTCAGTTCTCACCATCGTTGAAAAGCCACACAGATATTTACTCACGTTTGATTTCTTTGTTTATCCAAAGACTTTCTGTGCATTGCCTTTTCTCGTACTGTCTTCCTTTTTTGCATTGTTTGCCTTTGCTGACTGTAAACCCCTGTACTGTAATTTTGAATGCTCTTTCTCAGACATTATTTTGCCTAGGTTTCTTGCCTCTTGAACTGCTCAAATCAAACGAGCGCGCACATGTGGGCGGATCCTGTAGTGAAATCGGTGGTCACCATGGTAGCGAGAGAGAGTGACAGTCGCCCAAGCCAATCATTTGTTTTGTCCCGAACGAAAATAATGAGCAGTGTTTATTGCAGATTAAAAAGTCTAGAGTCGCTCGATTTTTATACTCCTTTTAAGAGTACTTACATTTTAATTATGTATTGACATATAAATAAAGTTTAAACAAATTTGGACAAAAGGGTTTTAGATCAGTCCTACCTATCCCAACTTTAATGTTGCTTAGAATAAGATAAGAATAAGATAAGACAAGAATTGCATTTTTTGATGCAAGTACATAGTAGTTAAGGCCGCCTAATATAAAAGTGGGGCCGAAGAAATTGAAATTGTCACATCAACTGAATGTGTTGCGGAGTACTTTTTTCCTTTAAAACAAGAATAAAAGAACTGAACAATACGTTCGTTGACTGGACAGGAAGAACGTGCAGGAAGAATGTGTTTATTGGCTCGACTGGAAGTGGAAGATGTGTCCTGTAGTACTTTTTGTTTGTGTGCGTGTGTGGTTCCACTAGGCAGAGCATGAGCTGCGTGTGGCTCAGACTGAGTTTGACAGGCGCCTCCTGCTGGAGGGTATCAGCAGCACACATGTGAGTAGGCTACTACCTGTGGTTCTCACACATTACTGTTCATTTTTGACATTATGTGCTAGTGTACGTGTCAGGAACTATTTCAGATTGATTTTCTATTGCAGGTGAACCAATTGCGTTGTCTGCATGAATTTGTGGAGGCCCAGGCTGCTTATTACACACAGTGTCACAAGCACATGCAGGACCTTCAGAAAGAGTTAAGCAGGTGAGAACTTGAGGCTAAGTCTACACTAATCCGGATAAATTTAGAGTTTTAATAGAGTTTTCGTCTAAAAACGTTCCGCGTCCACACTATCATTTTCAATCGTTTTCCAAAAAATGTTCATTTACACTGAAACGTCTGAAAACGCTTACATCCCCGTACTGTGCATGTGCAAATCCAAGACGCTTCGACTTGCGTCATTTCCGCTATTCGTTTATTTACTCTTTGAAATTTTGCGGCAATGTCGAGAAAAGCCACTGAGTTTTTTATCAGTATGTACACACTGACATTAATATTTAACAAGGCTGTCAAAACAGAAAGCATACAAAACAGCTGCTGTACAATGTCGTTCACCATCTTGGCTGAATTGGTCATATGACTGCATCACATGGCTAAAAATGCGTCATCGTATTAAAAAGCCTCAAAGCGTTTTCAAAACGATGCGTTTTCATTGACTTAAAACGCTGTCTCAGTGTGGACGGAAGGCCAAAACGGAGAGAAAAATATACGTTTTCAAATGAAAACGTATTAGTGTGGACATGGCCTAAGTTAATCACTGCAAAAGCTGCCTATAAACTACAAATGATTCTATTCTTGATACGGATAGACGTGACGACAACCATTAGTAAGGTTAGAAACCACACATTTTATTTATAGCAACTGGTTTCTAGCCTCTGTTCACAGTGCAAACGGAGATACGTGAGTAGGCCTAACTATTTCCATCACACTGAACTCAGCGCCTGGACTAATACTCGAGCGGTGAGTGGATTCCAAGTTTAATACCTATGATTGGCCAATTCCGTTGTAGATATCTACAAACATGTCTGTGATTGGTTACATTACTCACAAAACGAAAACATGTTGGAAATGTAATCATTTGCACGAGTGCAAATATAGATACACACTGGATCATTTGCTAGCTCATTTTCGCTAATATGCTATTATTACGAATTCTTATGGAGGATTACATATCCTAGACAAGCAGTTATGGGCAGTGTTTCCCTCTTAAAGCAGAAGCAGCAGCAGGTTGGCTGTAGTTTGAGTGAGAAAATTACACGCTATTATCAAGTCCGTCTCAAGCTCGGAACAGCGATGTACATGGGGATGAAGAATTCTACACACACACACACACACACACACACACACACACACACACACACACACACACACACACACACACACACACACACACACACACACACACACACACACACACACACACACACACACACACACACACACACACACACACACACACACACACACACACACACACACACACACACACACACACACACACACACACACACACACACACACACACACACACACACACACACACACACACACACACACACACACACACACACACACACACACACACACACACACACACACACACACACACACACACACACACACACACACACACACACACACACACACACACACACACACACACACACACACACACACACACACACACACACACACACACACACACACACACACACACACACACACACACACACACACACACACACACACACACACACACACACACACACACACACACACACACACACACACACACACACACACACACACACACACACACACACACACACACACACACACACACACACACACACACACACACACACACACACACACACACACACACACACACACACACACACACACACACACACACACACACACACACACACACACACACACACACACACACACACACACACACACACACACACACACACACACACACACACACACACACACACACACACACACACACACACACACACACACACACACACACACACACACACACACACACACACACACACACACACACACACACACACACACACACACACACACACACACACACACACACACACACACACACACACACACACACACACACACACACACACACACACACACACACACACACACACACACACACACACACACACACACACACACACACACACACACACACACACACACACACACACACACACACACACACACACACACACACACACACACACACACACACACACACACACACACACACACACACACACACACACACACACACACACACACACACACACACACACACACACACACACACACACACACACACACACACACACACACACACACACACACACACACACACACACACACACACACACACACACACACACACACACACACACACACACACACACACACACACACACACACACACACACACACACACACACACACACACACACACACACACACACACACACACACACACACACACACACACACACACACACACACACACACACACACACACACACACACACACACACACACACGTGAAAATACACCAGAACTAGTAATACTAATACACCACAATTCTACAGGGACAAACTTATCTAACAACAAATGAACAAACTATCAAAAGAGAATATACAATGATTTTATATAGTACCTACTTTACTAATGATTTTGCTAAAGACCTTACCTTGAGATTTATTTTTATTTGATTTAATTTCATGAGAAGGTGTCAGTGAGTCCATGAAACAAAAACAAAAGCAGCAAAAGCACTGGCATGTAAATTAATCATGCTTGTACCTTAAACGGATTCTGCCTATATTTTAATCCTGACTCTTCCAGTTTGATGCCACTTTTTGTAAATAAAAAATATTAAAGGTGTCATGAACTGTTTTTTGATATTTTTATACTGTTTTCTGAGGTCAACTAATGACATTTGTGTGGTTTTTACATTCAAAAACATTATAACTAATAAGTAATGGGCTATTTTCTATACTGGGTTTGGGCATGCCGCACTGGAGATTTGAAAGTAAACGCCCACGGCTAGGATTGGATCAAATTTGCATATTTGGTGAGCTTCAGCTCCCCTGTCATATCTATACCCCTATCAGTTCACATGAGGGAGGGAAATGTTTTGAAAGCAGCAACCGGAATGATTCTCTCGACCACAGAGCTCGTAAACGTCTTTATCAAACAAACACAACGATTTATTTCTTATCCACCCGCGATTGATTGGAATATTATTTTTGTATTTCATGGCCTGTCCGATCGGTGGATATAAGCACGAACCACGCGCACACACACGTGCGCGCACCCTTCAAATGTCAAGTCAAGCGAGAGTGAACAGCAGAGATCAAGAAAGGAATATTATTTCCCTATTTGAGATTCACTGGCATGCCGACGGGTTTACGTTTTGGTAGCCCGTCTGGAAAACACACAGCCCCTGGATGTTGGGCTTTGTGAGCCCTGGCTCATACATGTCTGAGTCCGGCATGCTAAAGGTATGTTATGTTAGACACATACACATAATCAAAATGATGTATAACAATGGAATACTATTACATAAAACACATTTTACTCACATAAGTATGTTGCACCATTCCTGTCAGATCCATATAGAAGGCACAGCATTGTGTTTTAATCTCAATATCTGCAAATCCAGCATCGACCTGAGACTTGTTTACAAACGATTCCGCAGTGAAATAAAGCGATTGCGAACACGTACAATTACTTCCCCATGTCAGCTGGAACTTAAAGGGTTACTTCAGCGATTAGCATATGGCTTTGTATCAGTAGAAACCCTGGAGTATATTCAAATGATTGTGCTTTCCCCCCTCATATCCCCCTGAGACAAGAGATTTATGCATTTTATTTCTGGAAAAATTCCTCCTATGATGCAAAATGACGATTTTTGCATCATAGGAGGAATGTTTGCCTAGAGGCTAAAGACTACAGCCAGCAGAGGGAGACATTTCCGCATGTTTTGAATCTGCGCATGGGGGAGGGGATATAACACTCAGCTTGCAGGGAGAGCTCAGCTGGCAACTACAAGCACTCATTTAAACGGAGCTATGGTGAGCAATGTAAGTCTTTTAACTTCTCAAATTAATTTCTATGAAAGTTAAGCTTGCAAAGGCATGAACTGAAACGCGCCAGACTGAACTCTCGTTGTGAATGTATGCCGCGAGTGTAGTCGCGATTACCTCAGCTCTCATCACTCGTGCAGTTAGTGCTCAGTGCTGTGATACTCGCGCGGTGACTCACTCATTATATTGAACACACACGTTCAGTTTTTAATTGTAGTGTCTCTAACTCAGTCACTGTAATCAAGTAGGTGGCTGGGAATGGCCTCACAGGGCAGCGAAGCATTCTGGGAATTGTAGTCTTTAATCCCCATGGGACAAAAATACATTTTCTGTCTTTTCTCAGTCTAGAAGACACCAAATTCAAAAATAATTTCACATTTCTACTGCATTGATGACCCAGTTTAAATACAGATTCATCTTCCCAGCGCTGAAGTACCCCTTTAATTAAAAATAAAGTTCAGCCACTCATTCCTAATATTAGGATAAGGAAGCTTATGCAGCGTCTGTTCTTCCACAACCAGGAATAGCTTCTTCTTCTTCAACATGTTAATTGCTGCTGGCTAGCGCGATCCAAACAGCTCCATGAGTCGGTGGGCGGGGCTACTGAATTAGACATGCTTTTTATTCTATAGAGGCGGTGTTTCCCATCACAATGACGACCAGACGCGCACACGTTTGTTTTCTGGGCCTGGTGTCTATGCTTTTCTTTGACTAACAATGAAGTTTTCAGCTCTGAAACTTACAGGATATTGTTATATTACCATGAACTTTTATATCAATAGCTCAAGGGAAAATTTGATTTCTCAATTCATCATCCCTTTAAAATATACAGATATTTTCAGATTTTTGAAGTTGTTCTGAACAAAAAAGAACAGACTATGACTCATGAAGGAATTCCACCAGGAAACATGGGAAATAGGGAGAGGTCAGATAGCAAGCTGTCAAATAAAAAGAGGCCGGATCTTTTTACTCTACAACACCCTTATCTACATTCATGTTGTTACAACATTTCAGGGAAGAACAATGATAGGAAAATTGATGCATCCTACAAAAGTCAAGCAATTACATTTTTAGTATAATTAATTACATGATGAGCTGATTAATCTAATTAATTGCAAATTAATAGTATATCAAATATGACTGACAAATTACCCCCAAACTATCATTTAAAGTATTATTGTGTTGAATGAGAAAAGCATCAAAACGACTGCAAAAAGTAGTTTTAGAAATACATATTTTATTTGATGCAAAATATAATTTATTACACAAACATTTAGGCTACAATGGCCATGTATTTTTTCAGAAGCTGGATATGAATTGTTATTATTTAGATATGTTTAAAGGTGCACTGTGTAGTGTTCTAGTGGTGAGGTTGTGAATTGCAACCTCTCACCCCTCCCTTTCACAGCATATAGAGAAGCTACGGTGGCTGAAACAGGACACAGATGTCGTGGTCTGAGACAGCAGAGAGTATCTACAGTGCTCTGTAGAGCAGTTTGTCTGTTTAGGGCTACTGTAGAAACATGGCGGCGTAAATTGGTGACCACTGTAAGGTGAACCGCGGTGTATGTAGCTAGAAATGGCTCATTCTAAGGTAGTCAAAACATAATGGTCCATTATGTAAGATCTTTATACACCACTGAAAACAGTTATGTATATTATTTTGAATTAATGTCAATATATCCTCATAAATATTACACGCTGCACCTTTAAATACCAAAACAGTTTGGTTACCAACATTCTTCAAAATATCTTTTATGTTACGCAAAAAAAAGTAAGTCATACAGATTTGAAAGAATTGAGAGTGAGTAAATATATTTTAACAGATTTTTCATTTTTGGGCAACCTATCCCCAAAATACTGCCAGTAGTTAAATGTCTAAATGATCAAGTCATTGAGTCGTTTATGCATTCCAGTCATTCAAATGGTTGATTCATTCAGGAAATAATTCATGGCTCTCTTTATGAATGTATTGAATCATTAGTTTATCAGATTGAAACGAAAAACACTTGACCATTGAACAAAACAATTGAAACACTTGATAGGCTTGTTCGACTTCATGCAGTGCTACACAGACTGTTTGGTGGCTTTCTTTTGTCCAACTTGAAACAGTGCCTACTCAGCCGCCACAGCTTCTCAAGGTGCCCGATCACACGAAAATGTGTATCTATAATGATTGTGCAACATCGTGGAATGTAAATGCCAAAATGAGTTTTGGCTTGCAACATATGGTATGCAGTTTTTGCTTGCATATGATACACATTTATTTGCACAAACCCCCCAGTTTCTAGGCGACGCGTCAAAGAACGCAACACACTCGTATCGCGGACATCCTATAGCATTCAACCAGATTCAACCAATCAGATGGCAACTTCGAAAAGATTGCCATATGCATCAAACGTTCAGCTAACAGTCTGTGGGCGTGATGTCACGTCTGAGATAATATATTCAAATGTCTCTGAAACATCTGCTTATTTAACAAATATTGCATTTATTTCACTTCAGCTGTGATAAAGTATGCAAAGACAGCGAGAGTTTCACTACGGGAAGCAGAAAGTGTCAGAAATAATGTGTCTGTTTTCAGCTCCTCCTGTGAAAAATTCACACACTGAACCTTTATATTACTGTGTCAAAATAGTCTGCCTTAGTTTTTTAATATAATTCCAGTACAATTAACCTATTTGCAGTTATATTTGTCAACCCCTGCAAATTATTTCACGAAGTCTGGTGAGTGAATAGCAAACAGAACACAGCGACTATCATGTGGACAAAGATACCACAATGTTCAGTCTCTGTCCCTGGGCTGCCTGTGTCAGATCAACTGCTGTCTCCCATCATCGGCATCATCCTTTCATGTGCAGAAGTTCTGTGGTTAGAACACAGCCCCTGGAGATTTTCTGGCCCAGGACCTCAAATTAGATTCTTTAACAAAAATTCTTTATTCATACAGTACAGAGAATGTCTTTGTAATGGAAGTATTCATATGGAATCAAGACTAAAGTGAGCAGAACTAAACTGAAAGTGCTTCTATGATTCTGTAATGTTGGGCTGTGTGCATAAGGGCCTGAGCATAAAGTGGGACCGTGATTGGCAGAGGGAAGGACTGACAACCGATCGGAAGCACCTGAACTTTTCTTGGTGGGCTGCTTGCCAAAATCCTGCCATGTCCCCACATATTAACTGTCACCAGTCACTTGATCTATGACCAAGAGACTGACTAGGCAGATTCAGACTAAATAGCTCTGACAATGGTAAACTGTAAAGGCTAATAAATTGTAATTACAACCCATCAAGCAATTTGCATTTAAGCTGCTTGTTAAAAGATGTCTTAATAGCTGTCCAAATACAGCCCTGACATCTAAAATATAAGGCAAAATTTGGGCTGTCAGTTAATTTTTTTTAAAGACGTCTAATCAATTTCAAAGAAATGTTAGGGGTTAACAGCTTGTGTGACCCAAGACCAGTAGTAAAAAATGAAGACCAAGATTCGGTACAATTAAAGAAAATTTTACTTAATTTAGTTAAACTGAATAGTTTGCAGTTGACAGCTGAAGCCAGGTTTAAGTCTCACAAGGAGTTAGTAGGCCACACTCCCACTCTCACCATCTTGTTGCATCGCCCTCTCGTACATACACTCTAAAAACTCCAATTAATAAATTGTTGGAAGAGCAGAAAAAATATATGTTGAACTAATTTTCTTACTTGTGCTTAGTTACGCCCCGTGGCTCATAGGGACGCAACAAAGATTGGGACACACACGAAAGCCGAAATAAAATACGAAATTTATAGAACTATACAGAAAAGAAACAGTATTAAATGTAACAGTCAGGAATCAGTGTGTTGTGTAAGGAATGTATGAAAGGGTAATGTGCTGTTGTAGTTAGTGATGTTACACCTGATACTGAGGCTTCGAAGCGTGTGTCGAGAATGTCAGGCACCTCTCATCGGAGCTCCGTATCGAGGCTTGTATTGTTTTAGTGACGTGACGTCACTGATGACGTTCGAAGCCTCGTTCGAGTGCAGCGCTTCGAGAAAGGGTTCACTTTTGGAGGGATGCTTCGACTATGACATGTCAAACTACACAAGCACTACCACTACCCTCTCTCAAGTCCACCCAATCTAAAGAACTCCATTTCCCTCTGTTAAAAAAAAGTACTCCCCAGTTACAATATATTATAAAACACTAAGCATAAATACATGAATGATTATAGAGGTATATATATATATAATGTTGTCTGAAGCAGATAAAAAGTGGGTGGGTGGGTAATTTATTTTTTACTACTGTTTAACGTTTGACGCCATATTTACATTAAATACAAATATAGCCGTTTACTAAACGACTGATTGGAGCAGACAAAATTACGGAAATCACCAAATTTTTTACCGTGACTATAGTGTAGCGGTAAAATGCATGACATAAAGTTCTGACGCAAATCAATTAGGGGTTCTAATCCACCTGTAGCCAAACTTGTTCTACTCCCTTTTCACATCACATATCAGATCGGAAAGGCATTTATTTTTAATAAAAATTGAGAAAATATTAGAAAGTGGAAATAAAGCGTCTGTTAGGTTTTTGCCCCTTATTCGTGTCTCATCCCAGGTTTCTGAAGTGGCAGTTGAATGAATAAAGACTCAGCGCTGAGGGAGAGTATCCAAAATCTCTCTCCACTTTATTTAGTAAAGCAGAGGTTATATACATTGAATATGAAGGGTGTAACATGATTTGAACCAATGAGAGAGAGAGTACATCATATAGCTCAGGGTATAGGAATGTGATAAACAAGTCTAAATATGGTCATCTCTTGGTCAGATATCCAGGCTTTCCTTGAGCTCCTGAAGATCTTGTAATAGAAAATAGCAGGGACCATTTTCTAACTCCCAGTCACTCCACCAGCACCTGTTCCTTATATGGAGTGGTTCCAGAAGATGTAAACCATACATTCCAATGTAAAACATTCAAACATAAAATACATCTTCCTCAGAGAGAGGGACAAGAGACCCTCTGACCACTTCTCTTCCATGCTGAGACCAACATAAAATCTATCACTGCCCCTTTTGGCAATAAAATTGCCACACTCAAATCTCAGCATTACTTTTCTTCTACACAAATACAATTAACCATATACTCATAATATTCTTCATCAAACATTTCTTTTTTTTTTTCATAATGCACTCAAGTTTCATTACCCGTAATAACAACAGCTTGTATAGAAATAAATACATTTGTTTAGCACAACCAGGTGAAATTTCAATTTAGCAATCATGGCTTGAGAGCTTCAGCGATAAATATGGCTGGTTCTAGATCTAGAACAATTTCTTCCTTCGTCTCCTTTTCGAACGTCTTGGTTCACTGGCTTCCCCCTCCTCATTGATCAGCACATTTCCTTGGGATGGAGCCACCTTCAGTCGACTGGCATGGATCCACTCTGGCTGGAAGTCAGTTAGCACTCCGGTTCTCGTTACAGCTATCACCGTGGCAGGACCCAGATATTTCGGCTCTCCCAGTTTTGTGGGCTTCAGACTCTTTATCAACACCTGTTGTCCTGGAACGAAAGGATGAGTGGGCTTTTCTGCAGGAAGAGGGAGAGAAAGAGAAACATCACCATTGATGCTATTCAAAGTTTTGACTAGGGAATCCACATAATCCGTGATGATCACCTCCGTGTCACCTGTGGAAAAAATCGCCAGCGCGACCTTTGACCCATGGGGTCGGGAAAGGTCTACCCATAAGGATTTCAAATGGAGACATCTTTGTTGTTGCTGATGGTGACATTCTAATTTCTGTCAAGACAGCAGGCAGCAGATCAACCCAATTTCTGCCTGTATCAATACACGCTTTATTCAGCCTATCTTTGATAATCCTGTTCAGATTTTCAACTTGTCCACTTGATTGTGGCGAATATGGTATATGAAATTTCAAGGTAATATGAAGTTCTTTAGCTAGCAACTGTGTGACTTTGGAAGCGAACGGTGTTCCATTATCACTATCTATGACCGAAGGTATGCCAAAACGCGGTATGTCTTTCGCCAGAGCTTTCACTACCGTCTGTGCATTTTCTCGTCCACACGGAAAAGCTTCAGGCCATTTAGAAAATCGGTCAACAATCACAAGCAAATATTTATTATTTCCGCAAGGAGGCATGTGCGTAAAATCAATTTGCAAGTGTTGGAATGGTAGCTCAGGATGTGGCAAAGAATCATATTTAGTTGCTTTGTGCTTTTGGTTTGAGCACACACCAGACAAGAATCCAGTATTAACAGAGTATTTCTTCGAGCATTTGCTATGCAGTAAGATCGATTCAACATTTGTATCACTTTCTTTTTTGACACATGTGATACACCATGATAATGTCGACACAGCATAACAATCGAAGATGCAGGTAATGCAAGTCTACCCTGTTTATCTCTTAAAATTCCAGCTTGATCTGGTTTTACTTCATTGTCTGCCCAATGAGTCAAATCCGCTTGCGTAGGGTTAGCTTGTAATATTTTAATGTCCAAATCATTGGTCAATGATGAATTCATCATAGGCACCTCTGTGCCCCTTTCGTTTACATGTGGACTTAATTTCACTTCTTTAGCAGCCCATTTCGCTATTTCATCTGCAAATCTGTTTCCTTTGGCCTCATCTGTTTCTCCGGACGCATGTCCTGCTACTTTGATAACAGCAAGTTTTGATGGTTGTTGTGCTGCATGAATGAGCTCTGCTACAATGCTAGAATGAGCAATTGGCTTTCCATCTGAGGTTTTAAAATTTCTTTCTTCCCATAATTTAGCAAAATCATGGACTATGCTATATGCATATTTGGAGTCAGTGTATATATTAACACACTGACCTTTTGCCAATTGACAAGCTCTCGTTAAAGCAATCAATTCTGCGACTTGTGCTGACTTGTATGGCAAAGAGTATGCCTCAATTACACGATTAGGTAATTCAACGATACTATAACCGCACAAGTATGTATTATCATTTGGTTTGAAACAGGATCCATCAATATACCAATTGTTCCCCTCCTCCAGGACAGATGTAGAAACATCTGGCCTGCAGGCTGTAGAAATCTGGATTCTGGACAGGCAATCGTGGTCGTCACTCTCAAATTCACCTTGCGTCAGCAACCTGTGCAAATGTACAGTAGGGCCATGAATAACAGAAGTTGGTTTCAGAATCAAATTAGCAGTAGCTAATAATATAGCCTCATAGCCTGATCGGCGTTGAGCAGTCATATGTTGTGTTGAAATATTATTCATAATGACTCCTACCTGATGAGAAGTGTGCACTATTAATTTATGTGATAATACAATTCGTTCAGCATCCTGCACCATGATCGCTGTTGCAGCCTCTGCATGCAAACAAGCAGGGAGTCCCCTGGCCACTGAATCAAGAGTTTTAGCCAAAAAAGCTATAGGACGAAAATTACCTCCGTGAGCTTGGGCTAGGATTGCAGCGGCTGTGCCTCCACCTTCGTGCACGTACAGGTGAAAATCTTGAGTGTAATTCGGGAGGCCGAGTGCAGGAGGTCTCATAAGAGAGGATTTCAAATGTCTGAATGCTTGGTCCATTTCAGCTGTCCATGTAATGTCCTCTGTGTCCCCCAGAGTAGCAGTTCGTAGGATTTTGTCATACATGGAACAGTTAGGCACCCAGGATCGACTGTAATTAACCAGTCCCAGTAAGCTTTGCATTTGCTTCCGTGTCGATGGGTGCTTAAAGGTTGCAATAGCTTTCACTCTGTCAGCAGACAATTGCACTTTGCCCTGTGAAAGTTCATGTCCAAGGTACTGCACCCTCCTCTGTACACATTGCAGTTTCTCTATAGATGCTTTGAAACCTGCTTCTGCCAAAATGTTGCAGACAATTTTAGAGGCAGCAGCACACATGTCCTCTGATGCACCTGTGATGAGAATGTCATCTGCATATTGAAGCAGACAGGTGTCTGGAGGAAGTTTGGCATCTTTCAGTGTTGCGTGCACTACAGCAGAGAAAACAGCCGGAGAATCTCTGAACCCTTGCGGGAGTCGTTTCCACGTCAATTGAGAATTTTCCAGGGTAAATGCAAACAGTGGCTGTGTTCGGCGATCAACAGGAATGCTGAAGAAGGCACTACAAATATCCAAAACAGTAAAATATGAATGTTCAAAAGGGATAGAATTAATTATGGTTTGCACATCAGGTACAATAGGAGTTAATGGTGTTACTAACTCATTAACTTTTCTCAAATCTTGAGTTAGGCGCCAAGAACCATTTTGCTTTCTTGATTGGATTAATTTGTGTATTATAAGGTGAATGAGTGTGTACCAGAATACCTTGAGCCATTAATTTATCAATAACAGGAAGAATACCCTCCACCTTTTCTTTTGAGATGGGGTACTGTTTCTTATAAACAGGCTTGTCTGTTATTAGCTTATCAAAATAGGGCTGGACATCAATGAATCCTGTGTCATCCTTATGGGCCGCCCAAAGCTTGGGGTTGACGCCCTCAATTTCTTGTCTGAGCTCAGTTGCGGACTCATCTTCGAGGAGAACACTTCCTGTATCAACAGTGAGAGAGTAGGCTGCAGGAAACATAAGTTGCAGAGAGTCATCATCAAAGGAAAGTTGAATACCCAGTTTATGCGTCAAATCCCTACCCAAAAGGCAGAAAGGAGAATTGCAAATTTATGCCCAATTCATCAACAGAAATTGTGGTAATGTTTGGAGTAGTTATGAGAATTAACTGTGCAGTCTCTTTGTTCATATTATTCAGGAATGTATTTAAGAACAATGGACAATTTTCTTCAATAGGAATCACAGATTCCTCCACCCATGCATGTTTAAATCTATTAAAAAATGCAACAGGGCTTTCCCCCATTTTCTGCTTCGTATTTGCTGCATATGAGATGTCTTGTTTAGCAGAAGACACTTTCAGTTAAAAAGCAGTCAATTGTTTGAAAAATCCTTTGAGTTTACCTGAGCTGGACCATACCCAATCAGCATTGTCTTCATTATCGTCATCGGGATCAGCAAATAACAGCTCATCTGGTTTAGACAAATCAAGAGGCTTAGAATATCCAGCTTTTCGAGACACTACACGATGTGTAGGCGGTGTATCATATTTGGGGTTTAAATACTCAATTTCCCCAATCATTTCATCCTCCGTAATTTCTGCAGGCAGTGTTTTAGTCAAAATAAAACGATAATCTCACCCTGTCAGTTGACTGTAGGCTGTTAACCGTTTCAATACTGATACAAATTGATGTGGTGTTTTAGAAGGATCCTGCAGATCTTTGCAGATTGCCAATGCTTCCGTAACACTCAAGGGAGTAATTTTAAATCCATCGGGAATTTGTACAAACGGAAAAACTTCATTTGTTTTTGGCAACGACGGATATAAGCAATTAGTCAAGGGCTTCGAAACTTCAGCAGAATTAACACATTCATACGGTGGTAGGTACGCATCAGCTTTTAGCTGCAGTGGAGTTGGAGAGACAGAGCTGTCCCCTTTTTTCAACTCTGGCCCTTTTTCCCAGTATGTTTTCATCTTCATCCAAGCTTTATATGAATCTTTCATATACTCCTCAGGCCATTTTGAATCACCCCAAGACCCATAGACCATATCTTTTGCTAGACGCATATCTTCATTTTTAAAAGACCCATCACGGGGAAAAGGATCTAATTGTATTTTCCCTTCTGACCACCCCGCAAGATTAGAGAGATAGGGTTCCGTGAAGAACGCTTTATTATTACGAATCACAAAATCTTTTGGAGTTTCCCCAATTAATGGTCGACTAATTGTGTCACCCATTTGAAACAGCCAACAAAGATCTCTTTACTTAATGCAAGCTTTACAATATATTATTATTATTTTTTAAAGGAATTTGCCAAATAAATTTCAAATAAAAGTCTGCAGCTTTGTATTAACTTTTTTGTATTTTTGACCCAAAATAAAGAATTATTTTAAATTCAATATTATTCATTCAACTGCCAAAAAGAACTGAGGATATCACAATGAAATAGACTACTGAGAGAGAAAAAAATCTTCAACTCATATTCTATTTCCTTCCCACAAATAAAAATCTGTGAGGATAACACCAAAAAATGAAAAAGATGATCAGTCCGCTTTCACTCTTCCCGTATTTGTCAAAAAATACGAGGATAACCACTTTTAACAACTATGAAAAAAGTGCGGCACGAAAATGCGAGGATCAATTTCTCAACAGACAGTAAGATGCACTTAAGCATTTTATTTCTTACCTGTCTGGAGAAACCCCAGAGACGAGCCCCCAAATTGTTAGGTTTTTGCCCCTTATTCGTGTCTCATCCCAGGTTTCTGAAGTGGCAGTTGAATGAATAAAGACTCAGCGCTGAGGGAGAGTATCCAAAATCTCTCTCCACTTTATTTAGTAAAGCAGAGGTTATATACATTGAATATGAAGGGTGTAACATGATTTGAACCAATGAGAGAGAGAGTACATCATATAGCTCAGGGTATAGGAATGTGATAAACAAGTCTAAATATGGTCATCTCTTGGTCAGATATCCAGGCTTTCCTTGAGCTCCTGAAGATCTTGTAATAGAAAATAGCAGGGACCATTTTCTAACTCCCAGTCACTCCACCAGCACCTGTTCCTTATATGGAGTGGTTCCAGAAGATGTAAACCATACATTCCAATGTAAAACATTCAAACATAAAATACATCTTCCTCAGAGAGAGGGACAAGAGACCCTCTGACCACTTCTCTTCCATGCTGAGACCAACATAAAATCTATCAGCGTCTAACATGTGTTTAATAATAAGTGTTTTTTTTTTTTGTGGTTAGGGGTAGTTAAACAAACATGTACTGAATTAGAGACGATAAAAGTGAGTGGTCCAACATCGTTGGTCGTAAAAAGTGGGTGGGTCTTGTCTATATATATATATATATATATATATATATATATATATATATAAAATCAATTTTTGCATTGACCAGCAGGTGTCTAGTGTGCATTCGAAGCCTCAAGAAATGAACCACTTTTCAACACATCAGGCTGGAAAGCTTCAAAGCTTCATGAAGCTTCATTTCGCCACCACTAGTTGTAGTGTTGGATGTACCAAAGAAACAAAGTCAAACAAACGCAAAACAATAATCGCGTCCAGCCTGCCACACTCTTGGGCCTTTTCCTCAGACTCCCCGTGCGTCTCAATCAGCTCCCTAGTTCACTAGTCAGGGCACTGATCAGGGAGTCAGCCCATTGACTTATGTCCTGATCAGTGCCCTGACTAGTGAACTAGGGAGCTGATTGAGACACAAGCTGTGTCTCATTTCAGAAGGCTGTGTCCTCCGGAGGTCGCATTTGAAGGGTGCATACGTCATAAGGCCGTCTCATTTCAAAAAAGTGAGTAGGACACTTCAAACGCGACCTTCGAATGCATCCTTCTTTCACAGGATTTCGGAGTGTGCATGAGGTGTAGCCTTCGCGGCTGGAGATAACCCACAATTCTTTGCGTCGTCGTTAACAACCGTCATATATATATTTTTTATATTATATGCAAAAACTGCACCACTGCCAGATATACATGCAAGCGTAGGTGTGGTGTTTAAAATGTAAGTTCAAGCTTGTTTTTATTTTTTAAGCTCTATTACCTCAAACAGATAGTTGTGCTTAACAGGATTACAACACTTTAGTGCTTTTTAAACGTTTAGAACAGTACATTGCTGTCGACAAGAAACATTTCATAGTAATTTTCAAGTTATAAATAATTTTCATTCATATAAACTGGCGTGAGAGCGCAACGAGGCTGAACGTGTTGGCATAGCAACGTGATACTTTTTGCCTGTGTGTCCTACAAAGGACATCTCGTTTAATTCTGATTGAGGACACTCCGTATACTGCATCCTACACAGGACGTGTCCTCCGGAGGATGCAGCCTTCGAAATTAAACGAAATGAGACACAGCTACAGGGTCCTTTTAACAAGGCCCAACAGGATGTCAGCAACAGGTGTGCTTAATCAAGCTATCTGAGAACAGCCAGTTGAGGGCGGAGCCAGCAAACCATCCTCCTCAGCCTGGGGAAACCCCACTAAACACAGGAGTCGTCACAAGAAGACATGATAGGCTTGTTCGACTTCCCCTAGCGATGCGCAGACTGATCGGCGGCTGACTTGAAGCAGTGCATGCCGGTTAGAAATTTTGTCCGACTTGAGACAGCGCCGACGGCACGTGACTGTGACGTATGTCAACAAAGTACCGTGAGAGCGATTCGAGAGCAGCCGGCTGATGCAGCCGCTGCAGATTCTCAAGGGTGGCTGCAGGAGGATGCAAGAGCTCTGATGACGACACAGCTGATCCATGATTGGCCGATTCACCGCATGACAGTGAACACGTGTGTTTCGTGTTTATTCTAAAACCTTATGTTACACTAATGCTCACAAATCATTTATTTATAACAGTAAAACCTCTTTTCATGTAGTCGCGACGTTATATTGTCATGTTTATCAAACTAAAACTGATAAAAACCGTTGACACCACTTCATTGATAGTGTAGGTTTATATGTTGAACTTTAATCTTGCCCAAATAGATGCTTTATTAAGCAGTATATAAAGTATTGGATGAAAATATCATTTGAAACATCTGTGTATTTGAGAAATGCTGCATTTATTTAACTTCAGCTGTGATAAAGTTTGCAAACGCAGTGCAAGCGTCACCACGAGAAGCAGAAAGTGTCCGACTTCACGTCTCCGTTTGCAGCTCCTCCCCGCCTGCACTCGGCTACTCTCGCCGATCGCATGCATCCAGCCGCAGCCGATGTCGAACACACCTATTATATTAAGTCTGCAGAAATACATTTGAAAAACATTAAATGAATTGATATTTTCAAATCCAGTTAACATTTAGAATTGCAAATGTTGACTGGACTAAAAAACGTGAATCCAGTCAATATTTTATAAAAGTAGGCTATGGCCAACAATATTTTACACACATTATTTTACTATGGTAAATAGATTTTTGTTTAGCTGTTAGAAACATTTGATAAAATAGCCTATATCAGAACAATATTTGTGAAATTAGATGTATGTTCGATGTTTTGTTTATGATACAGATATAATTCGTGAACATATGTATTTAATTGTGGCATTTAACCTGCCTAATTTTAATGAATACGTAGCCTACATGTATTCGAACACGTAATGCTCGTTTGACTACGCGGAAGGATCTGTATTGCTCGTTTGAATTCGCGGAAGGATACACATCAAAGGACTTCGCGAGTTTCACCGGAGAGGCTGCAACAGCAATTTTATAGGGTGCAGTTCAAACGTCAGGTAACGTCTGTTTCACACCGCAAGCGTGAGCAGCGCCTGCAGCTGCAGACGAGCGAGGTATTCACACTGGAAGCGTTGGTGCAGCGTCACAGCAGCGGCTCCCACAATGATAGAGCCTATACTTGTCTGAGTATTAAATACTAAAATAAAATAAATTATTATATTTTCTGATTTACTTTAGTTTACTTTACTTTACTTTTTATAATACTTTCACCCAAACTGAATAATTAAAACAAGTTTAAATGGGTAAATCGTCTACAGATGATTTTTAATCTTCGTTTTCTTTAATTACATACTCCAGTTTTTGTTAAAACACACCACATGTGCTTCTTGTGTGCATTTTGAGAGCTTTTTCCTGATATATTTATTTTGTCCATCAAAAGTGTGCTTTCACTTTCCACCGTGACTGCAACTGCAGACCGAGAGCCTTTACCTGTCTGAGTATTAAATGCTAAACTAAACGAAAGTTTGTTATATTTTCTGGCTAGTTTACTTTATTTTTTATAATTATAACCATACTTTCACCCAAACGGAATAGTACAAGTTTAAATTGCTAAAACATTCCACAGATATTTTTTATTCTTCGTTTTCTTTTCTGACATACTCCAGTTACTGTTCAAATACACTACACGTGCTTCTTGTGTGCATTTTAGGCACTTTTTGTGAGAAATCACATTTATTTTGTCACTTTAATTGAGCGTCAGCAGCGCAGGGAACGACATAACTATTTCATCGTCCTCAAGTGGGACGAATTCTAAACAGTAAGAAAAAGAAAGCCTACGTTGCAATAGGCTATAGGATTGGGTAAAAAAAAAAAAAAAACTTTAGTTTGCAACTTTAGTTTAGTAACACACAGGCTCTTCTCCCGGTAGGGTGCGTTTGCGCGTGACTAGAGCGAGAGAGGAAATGCACGCCCATAAACACTCGCTCAGCTGCAGATCCACTCGTCCGTGAACACTTATGTCATTATAGTCCCCGTTGCTCTTTATTCCAATGGGTGACATCAAGCGACTTCAACGCTTCAGCACAGTATTCCAGGAAGGCAGCGCTGCATTTGAACCGATTTGAACGCAGAAATGACGGGAAGCTTCACAACATCTCTTCAGTTGCGTCGCAAAGTGGATTTCCACGGTCACTGCTGTCACAGGACTTCACCAAATTATATCAAAGAAGTGTGTTTTTGATGGAGCGGTCCCAGTGATAAAGGTTCGGTCCTGCTTTGGAAGCAGCCGGTGAGTAAAACGGCTTCAAATGTCTGTGCTGTTGGCTATCGTCACGTGAGTAAACATCAGTAAACGACACGATCGCGTGCTTCGTCATTCAAATGCGCTAATGGTAACTCCATTGTTGTTCTATGTATAACGTTACACTACTCTGACGTGCAAAACCGTTTTGCTTGCTACTGCTAAGGTTTAGTCACATACAATAGTCCATAAACCGAATCATGTCCTCATAAACTGCGAGTAAACACACACAAATGTTGACAGGACACTAAATACAGTACATACCACAGAGACGGATGTCCTGCTGTTTCTGTTTCTCCTGTTCAATTTGTTTCAGCCTCCGAATCTGATTCTGGATCGATAGCCATGGGTTTCTCCACGCTTGAGGACGTCACCGCTTTGTGCGCATTCGTCATTCTTTAGCTCCGCCCACACGATACGCCTCTGGTTTTTACCTAAACATGTCCAATCTGGCAACCATATGCACGTGAGCTCTCTCGTGTGCACGGACAATCTGAAAACACCAATAAACAAGTAAGCTGCATTTTATCAATCTCCATTTGAGATGTTCTGCTTAAAGTGTGTCATTCAGTCTACATTTTAGGCTTGTCTTTTTTCGTCAACGATATTGCATGTTTATATAACATTAGTCACAATGTAGGCTAACTGTGATGTAGCCTAATCTAAAATACAAATAGGCAAAAACATCATAGGAAACACCGTACTTCAGTTCTCAAAAATATAAATATATAACTTATATTTTTACAAAATGAATAGCCCTGTCACATGACTATCCTTTTAACTTATACAGGGTCCCCGCGGAGTCTTAAAAAGTATTAAATTTCAGAATCAAAATATAAGGCCTTAAAAAGTCTTAAATTCGCGGAAGTATTGCGTTCTAGGTCTTAAATCATGTTAAACAGGTCTTAATTTTCCTACGTCCATGTATTGCTACCTCATTGAAACCCGCAGCACGCGCGCACATGTGTGTGTTTGTTCCGTGGTGTTTGTAGTTCTTTCTTTCGCTAGACCAACTATTGTTCGCTCTATTACAACTACAAATTAGGCAAGCATGCCACGTGTATTGCAGCCAATCAGCTTTCGTGTTATTGGCACAAGCCTATTTCTGATCGTACCTCACAGACGCATAAAACGGATTTTATTCTTTGAGTCTGACGGTTCTTGCAGTTCCGCGATCATGAACGCGAAGGCGAATCTTTCTCACCATCTTGCATAATGACCAAATAAAAGTATAATATACCCGATTGCACTAAATAGAGTTAATAACAGTGATGTAAACGCCGAACTCCGATGTCAGACTGTAACGTTATGTGTTTGCTGCCTGTCAGCGCTCGCGTGAGTGTATTGAATGTGTTATTTTTAGGCTCATTAGCCTAACGTTACTCTTGAACGATCAAATGTACACATTATGCATATGTCTATATCCTGATTTGAGTTAAAAAGTTTGGGAACTGTCAGTAAGTACTGGATCTGGGCATTAAAGCTCTCAAAGTGAAAGCAAACTAATATAGCTTAACAACAACACAAACCAATAATATCTGTCTGCAGAGCCACAGTTTTACCCCAGCCGCGGTTTTGACCCGCGCATGCGCAGTTTCACAACAGCGGATTTGACCCGCGCATGCGTAGTTTCACTACAGCGGTTTTGATTTGACCTGCGCATGCGCAGTTTC
The DNA here is from genome assembly GCF_024679245.1 of Pseudorasbora parva. Classification (NCBI taxonomy): domain Eukaryota; kingdom Metazoa; phylum Chordata; class Actinopteri; order Cypriniformes; family Gobionidae; genus Pseudorasbora; species Pseudorasbora parva. The sequence continues at coordinate 38,885,721 of NC_090174.1, forward strand.
ACAACAGCGGTTTTGACCCGCGCATGCGCAGTTTCACAACAGTAGTTTCATGCTGATACATTTGATTTTTAAATCTTAGTTCTGTCTTAAAACGATCTATTGGTTATTAGGGGCCAAGCACCGAAGGTGCGGAGGCACCTATTGTAATCGTAGCCGTTCCTATTATTATTATTATTAGGGGCCAAGCACCGAAGGTGCGGAGGCACCTATTGAAATCGTTAGTGTTCCTATTATTAGGGGCCAAGCACCGAAGGTGCGGAGGCACCTATTGAAATCGTTAGTGTTCCTATTATTATTATTCTGCTTCTTCTTCTTCTTCTTCTTCTTCTTCTTCTTCTTCTTCCGCCATAGGAGTCTCTGGCAGCCCATAGAACCGTATGGTAAAAAGTTGTGAAATTTGGCACACTCATAGAGGCCAGTCTGAGCTGTCACTATAGCAAATTTGGTGCCTCTAACTCAATCCCTCTAGCGCCACCACCTGTCCAAAGTTTCACTCATATTTATGCTTATAACTTTTGACCCCTAAGGGCTAGAAACAAAATTCTTTTTTCATCGGATTCCTTGGCTCAAGCCGATTCGATTTCACCCTATGATGTCATTTTCCGGTATGCAAATTTTCCCGCCATTTTGAATTTTCTGAAAAACCTACTTTTTCAAACTCCTCCTAGGCCGTTGCTCCGATTTTCACGAAAATTGAAACAGATCATCTTCAGAGCATGTTGACAAAAAGTTATGGAATTCAAGTTGATTCGTCCAATCGTTTTCAATAAACGCACAAACAAATTTTACGTGGAGGTTGCAAAAACACACTAAAGGCTATATCTCCGCAACGCTTTATCGTATTCAAACCAACCTTGGTACATGTCATCACAAGCATGACTTGAAGCAACATGCAGCGTTTCGGCGCAGCGCCACCTACCTGTCCGGAGATACGAAAAATGCCTATTTTGGCTTATAACTTCTGAACCGTTTATCCAAAAATCATAAAATTGGTCTCATTAGATTCAGGGCGTCATGCCGAGTCGACTGATATCCAATTTTACCATGTCGGCCATTTTGGATGTCGGCCATTTTGAATTATGTGCAAAAATGCTGTATTTTATGAACGCATGAACAGATTGTTATGAAACTTGGTATGGGTCATCACCACGATGCCCTGAAGTAGCCTGAGAAGTTTCGAAACAGCGCCACCTAGTGGAGAATTTTTTTTTTCAAACGCTTATAACTTTGGGTGTGGTTGACATATTTTGATGGGAGTGTGTTTTTTGGTCTCCTGAATCCTTGCCGACTCCAACGATACCAGACTTGCCAGGTTTCGGCATATGGTTTGCGCAGAGTTGTAATTTAGTGCTTAAAAAACATTTGCTGATATCTTCGAAACCGCTAGTCCGATCGAGACGAAACCAGCCTCAGAAGTTCGGAAACATAGGTCGATAGCTATACGCTAATGCCCAAATCTCAAAATATTGATAGTAAGGGGTAGTAAAATCCAATCAAAGTCAGGTGTCAGTCCTTTTTTACGTGTTTTTTCATATAAATGTCTATAACTCCAAAACAAAATGAGATATTTTCACCAAACTTGACACACATATGTATGGGCTCACTATGAGGACACATAAAAAAATTGGTGGGATTGTGCCTCTTGGTGGCGCTATAATAAAACAAAACATGAAATTCCCATTGACTTCAATGCAGTATTATGGTTTAAAATGCTAATGCTATAATTTAAGAATGCATTAGCGTATCGTTACAAAACTCGGTATGTGTCTTCCGCTCCATGTCCTGAAGATACTCAAAAAGTTTCGGGGTAGCGCCACCTTGTGGTCAAAAGTTGTAATAAAATGTACAGAAATGCGAATAACTTTTGATTAAATTAACCCATTGTAATGAAACTGGTCATAATACAGTCAATGGCTCATGCCGAGAACATGGATACCAATTGTGCCATATTTTGCAAACCTATCTGTCCTCCGTCTTGTTATTTGTTAAAAACCTACTTTTTCAAACTCATCCTAGACCGTTTGTCCGATTTTCACCAAAATTGATCCGTATCGTCTTCAGACCATGCTGACAAATAGTTATGGATTTCGGATTGATAGACAAAACAGTTTTCATATACCACTGCAACAGAGTTGAGCCATGATGCAAAAATTACTCTTGAGGCTGTATCTCTGCAATGCTTTGACATATTGACACCAAACTTTGCATGTGTCATTGTCATCTCAATCTGACTAAACCACATCAGTTTCGTAACAGTGACACCTATTGGTCGAAAGTGATAAACCATTAAACCATTATTATTGACTGTATTTAAAATTTGACTGCTATTTTGCCTAAAATCAACTTAATAGGTCCTTAATGGCTCATTGTTGCAGTTGGCTTGAGACTTCCAGCCATGCTGGCATGTCTTGTCTTCTTCTTTGCGCTTGGCCCCGATAATGGCTGCTTGCAGCTATATTTAGGGGCCAAGCACCGAAGGTGCGGAGGCACCTATTGAAACCGTTGTCGCACTTTCTTCTTCCGCCATGGAGGTCTATGGCAGCCCATAGAACCGTTTGCGGGAAAGTTGTAACGATTTGACATTCTGATAGAGGGCAGTCCCAACATTAAATACACCAATTTTGGTGTCTCCAACTCAATCCCTCTAGCGCCACCACCTGTCCAAAGTTGCACTCATGTTTATGCTAATAACTTTTGAACCTTAAGGGCTAGAAACAAAATTCTTGTTTCCTCAGATTTCTGAGCTCCTGCCAATCCGAAAGCACCCTATGACGTCATTTCCGACATTATATGTTTCCCGCCATTTTGAATTTCCCCAAAATCCTACTTTTGCGAACTCGTCCTAGACTGTTCGTCTGATTTGCACGAAAATTGAACCAGATCATCTGCAGCCAGTGTCGACAAAAAGTTATGGAATTCAAGTTGATTCGTCAAATCTTTTCCGTTAAACGCGCAAACAAATTTTACGTAGCGCTTGCAAAAACAGAGGTATGGCTGTATCTCCGCAACGCTTTATCGTATTCAGACCAAACTTGGTACATGTTGGCACAAGCATGTCTTGAGGCAACCTGCTGCGTTTCGGCGCAGCGCCACCTACTGGCCCGGAGATAGGAAAAATGGCTATTTTTGCTTTTTTTTGCTGAACCGTTTGCCCAAAAATCACAAAAGGGGTCTCGTCAGATTCGAGACGTCATGCCGAGTCAACTGATGTCCAATTTTACCATGTCGGCCATTTTGGCTGTCGGCCATCTTGAATTATGTGCCAAAATGCTGTATTTTATGAACGCATGAACGGATTGTTACGGAACTCGGCATGGGTCATCACCACGATGCCCTGAAGTAGCCTGAGAAGTTTCGAAACAGCGCCACCTAGTTGAGATTTTTTTAAAAAGTGCTTATAACTTTGGGTGTGGTTGACTTATTTTCACGCGACTCATCTCCTTAGACTCCTGAATCGTTGCAGAGTCCAACGATACCACACTTGCCAGGTTTCGGCGTATGGTTTGTGCACCGTTGTAATTTAGCGCTTTAAGAAAATTAGCCGATATCTTCGAAACCACTGGTCCGATCGAGACGAAACCAGCTTCAGAAGTTCGGAAACATAGGTCGCTAGGCACAGTCGTGAGGCCAAATCTCAAAATTTTGATAGTAAGGGGTAGTAAAATCCAATCAAAGTCAAGCGTCAGGCTGAAACCCTATTGGAACTGTTCATTTCCCCATGATGCATCATTTTCCAGCTAAAACTGCTCGGGCAGACCAAACCGTAAGTCGTAGAGACTTGAAACTTTCAGGGCTGGTAGTACTCACAACCACTGCAGACGTCACCGAAGCCCGCCCCGATCGGCCTGACGGGGGCGCTACAGCGATCAAAAGTGCGAAACGGCGACCAAAAGTACGAAACGGCTCATAACTCCTCAACCGTAAGGCTTAGCCTCGAGTGTCTTATATTGCTGGAATCCTTGGCTCGAGACGGACAAAATGCATATCTCGGATTTGCTCGCCCTTCAGGCGCCAATTTCGAGATATTTTAGGTTTTTTGTAAAACCTACTTTTGCAAATTACTCCCAGCTTATTTGACTGATCGGAACCAAACCACTGCAGAAATGTTCTCTGGAGAGAGACTATCAATAATTATCAAAAAAAAAAAACATTTTGATTTATGGTTGCTAAGGGGAGCCAAAATGTTTGATGTGACCGGGACCTTATTTAATAAAATGGCTATAACTTGTGAACAGAACGAGATATTTCCACCAAATTAAGGTCACGTGTGAGTGAGGTCAGTCTGAGATCACATGAAAAAAAATCGCAACGATTGATCACTTGGTGGCGCTATAACAGGGGAAAAACTCATGAAACTGGCAATATACGCACCCAAACATTAGTCAGATGAAAATGGGCATTCATTGTCTTTATCCTTGGTGCCATGATAGTCTATGAGGACAATGGCGTATCACAAACAAAGCATACTTCATTGGTGCAATGCCCTGAAGGAGCCTGAGAATTTTCAAGCCAGTGTTTTTCACAGTATTCACCTCATTAGACTCCTGAATCCTTGCCGAGTCCAATAATACCAAACATTCCTGGTTTCACCTTATGGTTTGTAAAAAGGTGTACTTTAGCACCTAAAAAACCTTTGCGAATGTAGGAAACAGTTAGTCCAATTAAAACAAAACCACAATAGGAAATTCTGAATACTTACATAGGTCAATAGCTAAACAATAATGACCAAAACAAAGCCAAAATTTTGGAAGAAAAAAAAAATCCAATCAATGCAGCCCATGCTCTCAAATATATTTTGCTATAACTTTAAAAGAAAATTAGATATTTACAACAAATTTGACATATATTTATGGACCCCTTTGAGGACACCTAAAAAAGCTATGATATTATATTTTTCCTTAGTTAATTTACCCATGAATGCTCTATCCCATCTATGATCTAAGTTTATTTGTTTATTTGGATCCCCATTAGCCAATACCTAGGCAGTGACTACTCTTCCTGAGGTCCCAAAAAGTAAAAAATACAAAACTACATTAAAGCTGCAAGAGGAATGAAAGGGTCCTCGCAACTGTGCCACCACTACCTTGTGGTTGTAGGAACACAGAGCACGGTGGGCAATATGCATTTAAGTATATAAAAATAGGAGGACTATATCAATCATTTGTATTTGCCACACTTCCTGCTACTGGGCTGTACTCTGATCAGAGGGTGGACCTGTGCCAGGACATGACCAATGCATCCCTGAAATGTCTGAAGAGAGTGTGTCAATTAAACTCTGCCCTGTAAATGCAGACTCGAAAAGACATCCTTATAAACCTGTCTCCGGCACGACAACTCCAATCTATCAAATGATCTTACGAATATCTATTTATCTAATATGACTTCTGAACTGTAATGTTGCCAGTTTAAAAGGTAAAAAATAATCATACACTGTTATACGCAAAATAATAATCATACACTGTTTGTTCGTCGGCCAGAGGAGAACTGGCACCCCGACTTAGCCTGGTTTCTCCCAAGATTTTTTTATCTCCATCCTGGCCCTGAAGGAATTTTGGTTCCTTGCCACCATTGCCTTTGGCTTGGCTTGCTCAGTTGGGGACACCTAAATTTCAACTATATTACTGATCTGCCCGCATTGACACTACATGATAATTGAAATTAGCTGGATGACATCACCATTTTCAACAGAGCAGTTGTACAAAATCTGTTGCATTATTTTCCTGTTAAAACTGTGAAGCTGCTTTGAAACTGGACTTGTTAAAAGTGCTATATAAATAAAGGCGACTTGACCAGCTAGTGGCACTATGAATAACTAAAATTTTGCCAAAACATCAGACTTTGTCAGGATACCACGGACATGTTCAACAAAACTCAAGATCTTTGAAATTTAACATCATTAAGTCTATTAACTATTAGACTGACCAAATATGATGTTGTTTTGGTTCAATCTTAATGAACAGTTAATCACAATTTACTCTTGCCCACAGGTGACAATATAACTGACTAAATATTGACATGTAAACCACCATCAGTGCTCGGGCCCTAATTAAATCCACAACAATAAAATGAAACATACAAATCCCATTAAATGTCCCTTCCTTTTAAAACTCATTTTACTTCTTAAAATATGTAATATCTAATAGTAGTTCATTGTATATTTTCATTCCGATCGAGACGAAACCAGCGCCGGAAGTTCGGAAACATAGGTCGATAGCTATACACTAATTCCCAAATGTCAAAATATTGATAGTAAGGGGTAGTAAAATCCAATCAAAGTCAGGTGTCAGTCATTTTTTACGTGTTTTTTTCATACAACTGTTTATAACTCCAAAACAAAATGAGATATTTTCACCAAACTCGACACACATATGTATGGGCTCACTCTGAGGACATATAAAAAATGGTGGGATTCTGCCTCTTGGTGGCGCTATAATAGAACAAAACATGAAATTCCCATTGACTTCAATGCAGTATTAGGGTATAAAATGCATATGCTATACTTTACGAATGCATTAGTGTATAATTACAAAACTCAGTATGTGTCTTCCGCTCTATGTCCTGAAGGTACTCAAAAAGTTTTCGGGCAACGCCACCTTGTGTAAAAGTTGTAATAAAGTGTACAAAAATGCTAATAACTTTTGATTAAATTAGCCTATTGCAATGAGACTGGTTATAAATCATTCTATGGCTCATGCCGAGAACATAGATACCAATTTTTCCCATATTTGGCAAACCTCTCTCCCCTCTATCTTGTTATTGGTTAAAAACCTACTTTTTCAAACTCGTCCTAGACCGTTTGTCCAATTTTCACCAAAATTAAATCGTATTGTCTTCAGACCATGTGAACAAATAATTATGGATTTCGTGTTGATAGGCAAAACAGTTGTCATACACCACAGCAACGCAGTTGAGCTCTGATGCAAAAATGACTCTTGAGGCTGTATCTCTGCAATGCTTTGACATATTGACACCAAACTTTGCATGTGTCATTGTCTCCTCAATCTGACTACACCACATCAGTTTAGTAACAGTGCCACCTATTGGTCGAAAATGATAAACCATTAAATCATTATTATTGACTGTATTTAAAATTGTACTGCTTTTTTGCCTAAAATCAACTTAATAATTCTTTAATGGCTCATTGTTGCAGTTGGTTTGACACTTCCAGTCATGCTGGCATGTCTTGTCTTCTTCTTTGCGCTTGGCCCCGACAATTGCTGCTTGCAGCTATATTTAGGGGCCAAGCACCGAAGGTGCGGAGGCACCTATTGAAATCGTTAGTGTTCCTATTATTATTATTCTGCTTCTTCCGCCATAGGAGTCTCTGGCAGCCCATAGAACCGTATGGTAAAAAGTTGTGAAATTTGGCACACTCATAGAGGCCAGTCTGAGCTGTCACTATAGCAAATTTGGTGCCTCTAACTCAATCCCTCTAGCGCCACCACCTGTCCAAAGTTTCACTCATATTTATGCTTATAACTTTTGACCCCTAAGGGCTAGAAACAAAATTCTTTTTTCATCGGATTCCTTGGCTCAAGCCGATTCGATTTCACCCTATGATGTCATTTTCCGGTATGCAAATTTTCCCGCCATTTTGAATTTTCTGAAAAACCTACTTTTTCGAACTCCTCCTAGGCCGTTGCTCCGATTTTCACGAAAATTGAAACAGATCATCTTCAGAGCATGTTGACAAAAAGTTATGGAATTCAAGTTGATTCGTCCAATCGTTTTCAATAAACGCACAAACAAATTTTACGTGGAGGTTGCAAAAACACACTAAAGGCTATATCTCCGCAACGCTTTATCGTATTCAAACCAACCTTGGTACATGTCATCACAAGCATGACTTGAAGCAACATGCAGCGTTTCGGCGCAGCGCCACCTACCTGTCCGGAGATACGAAAAATGCCTATTTTGGCTTATAACTTCTGAACCGTTTATCCAAAAATCATAAAATTGGTCTCATTAGATTCAGGGCGTCATGCCGAGTCGACTGATATCCAATTTTACCATGTCGGCCATTTTGGATGTCGGCCATTTTGAATTATGTGCAAAAATGCTGTATTTTATGAACGCATGAACAGATTGTTATGAAACTTGGTATGGGTCATCACCACGATGCCCTGAAGTAGCCTGAGAAGTTTCGAAACAGCGCCACCTAGTGGAGAATTTTTTTTTTCAAACGCTTATAACTTTGGGTGTGGTTGACATATTTTGATGGGAGTGTGTTTTTTGGTCTCCTGAATCCTTGCCGACTCCAACGATACCAGACTTGCCAGGTTTCGGCATATGGTTTGCGCAGAGTTGTAATTTAGTGCTTAAAAAACATTTGCTGATATCTTCGAAACCGCTAGTCCGATCGAGACGAAACCAGCCTCAGAAGTTCGGAAACATAGGTCGATAGCTATACGCTAATGCCCAAATCTCAAAATATTGATAGTAAGGGGTAGTAAAATCCAATCAAAGTCAGGTGTCAGTCATTTTTTACGTGTTTTTTCATATAAATGTCTATAACTCCAAAACAAAATGAAATATTTTCACCAAACTTGACACACATATGTATGGGCTCACTACGAGGACACATAAAAAAATTGGTGGGATTGTGCCTCTTGGTGGCGCTATAATAAAACAAAACATGAAATTCCCTAATGCTATAATTTAAGAATGCACTAGTGTATCGTTACAAAACTCGGTATGTGTCTTCCGCTCTATGTCCCGAAGATATTCAAAAAGTTTCGGGGCAGCGCCACCTTGTGGTCAAAAGTTGTAATAAAATGTACAAAAATGCTAATAACTTTTGATTAAATTAGCCTATTGTAATGAGACTGGTCATAATACATTCATTGGCTCATGCCGAGAAGATAGATACCAATTTTGCCATATTTTGCAAACATATCTGTGCTCCATCTTGTTATTTGTTAAAAATCTACTTTTTCAAACTCATCCTAGACCGTTTGTCCGATTTTCACCAAAATTGATCCGTATCGTCTTCAGACCATGCTGACAAATACTTATGGATTTCGGATTGATAGACAAAACAGTTTTCATATACCACTGCAACAGAGTTGAGCCATGATGCAAAAATTACTCTTGAGGCTGTATCTCTGCAATGCTTTGACATATTGACACCAAACTTTGCATGTGTCATTGTCATCTCAATCTGACTAAACCACATCAGTTTCGTAACAGTGACACCTATTGGTCGAAAGTGATAAACCATTAAACCATTATTATTGACTGTATTTAAAATTTGACTGCTATTTTGCCTAAAATCAACTTAATAGGTCCTTAATGGCTCATTGTTGCAGTTGGCTTGAGACTTCCAGCCATGCTGGCATGTCTTGTCTTCTTCTTTGCGCTTGGCCCCGATAATGGCTGCTTGCAGCTATATTTATTATTCTGCTTCTTCTTCTTCTTTTTCCGCCATAGGAGTCTCTGGCAGCCCATAGAACCGTATGGTAAAAAGTTGTGAAATTTGGCACACTCATAGAGGCCAGTCTGAGCTGTCACTATAGCAAATTTGGTGCCTCTAACTCAATCCCTCTAGCGCCACCACCTGTCCAAAGTTTCACTCATATTTATGCTTATAACTTTTGACCCCTAAGGGCTAGAAACAAAATTCTTTTTTCATCGGATTCCTTGGCTCAAGCCGATTCGATTTCACCCTATGATGTCATTTTCCGGTATGCAAATTTTCCCGCCATTTTGAATTTTCTGAAAAACCTACTTTTTCGAACTCCTCCTAGGCCGTTGCTCCGATTTTCACGAAAATTGAAACAGATCATCTTCAGAGCATGTTGACAAAAAGTTATGGAATTCAAGTTGATTCGTCCAATCGTTTTCAATAAACGCACAAACAAATTTTACGTGGAGGTTGCAAAAACACACTAAAGGCTATATCTCCGCAACGCTTTATCGTATTCAAACCAACCTTGGTACATGTCATCACAAGCATGACTTGAAGCAACATGCAGCGTTTCGGCGCAGCGCCACCTACCTGTCCGGAGATACGAAAAATGCCTATTTTGGCTTATAACTTCTGAACCGTTTATCCAAAAATCATAAAATTGGTCTCATTAGATTCAGGGCGTCATGCCGAGTCGACTGATATCCAATTTTACCATGTCGGCCATTTTGGATGTCGGCCATTTTGAATTATGTGCAAAAATGCTGTATTTTATGAACGCATGAACAGATTGTTATGAAACTTGGTATGGGTCATCACCACGATGCCCTGAAGTAGCCTGAGAAGTTTCGAAACAGCGCCACCTAGTGGAGAATTTTTTTTTTCAAACGCTTATAACTTTGGGTGTGGTTGACATATTTTGATGGGAGTGTGTTTTTTGGTCTCCTGAATCCTTGCCGACTCCAACGATACCAGACTTGCCAGGTTTCGGCATATGGTTTGCGCAGAGTTGTAATTTAGTGCTTAAAAAACATTTGCTGATATCTTCGAAACCGCTAGTCCGATCGAGACGAAACCAGCCTCAGAAGTTCGGAAACATAGGTCGATAGCTATACGCTAATGCCCAAATCTCAAAATATTGATAGTAAGGGGTAGTAAAATCCAATCAAAGTCAGGTGTCAGTCCTTTTTTACGTGTTTTTTCATATAAATGTCTATAACTCCAAAACAAAATGAGATATTTTCACCAAACTTGACACACATATGTATGGGCTCACTATGAGGACAAATAAAAAAATTGGTGGGATTGTGCCTCTTGGTGGCGCTATAATAAAACAAAACATGAAATTCCCATTGACTTCAATGCAGTATTATGGTTTAAAATGCTAATGCTATAATTTAAGAATGCATTAGCGTATCGTTACAAAACTCGGTATGTGTCTTCCGCTCCATGTCCTGAAGATACTCAAAAAGTTTCGGGGTAGCGCCACCTTGTGGTCAAAAGTTGTAATAAAATGTACAGAAATGCGAATAACTTTTGATTAAATTAACCCATTGTAATGAAACTGGTCATAATACAGTCAATGGCTCATGCCGAGAACATGGATACCAATTGTGCCATATTTTACAAACCTATCTGTCCTCCGTCTTGTTATTTGTTAAAAACCTACTTTTTCAAACTCATCCTAGACCGTTTGTCCGATTTTCACCAAAATTGATCCGTATCGTCTTCAGACCATGCTGACAAATACTTATGGATTTCGGATTGATAGACAAAACAGTTTTCATATACCACTGCAACAGAGTTGAGCCATGATGCAAAAATTACTCTTGAGGCTGTATCTCTGCAATGCTTTGACATATTGACACCAAACTTTGCATGTGTCATTGTCATCTCAATCTGACTAAACCACATCAGTTTCGTAACAGTGACACCTATTGGTCGAAAGTGATAAACCATTAAACCATTATTATTGACTGTATTTAAAATTTGACTGCTATTTTGCCTAAAATCAACTTAATAGGTCCTTAATGGCTCATTGTTGCAGTTGGCTTGAGACTTCCAGCCATGCTGGCATGTCTTGTCTTCTTCTTTGCGCTTGGCCCCGATAATGGCTGCTTGCAGCTATATTTAGGGGCCAAGCACCGAAGGTGCGGAGGCACCTATTGAAATCGTTAGTGTTCCTATTATTATTATTCTGCTTCTTCTTCTTCCGCCATAGGAGTCTCTGGCAGCCCATAGAACCGTATGGTAAAAAGTTGTGAAATTTGGCACACTCATAGAGGCCAGTCTGAGCTGTCACTATAGCAAATTTGGTGCCTCTAACTCAATCCCTCTAGCGCCACCACCTGTCCAAAGTTTCACTCATATTTATGCTTATAACTTTTGACCCCTAAGGGCTAGAAACAAAATTCTTTTTTCATCGGATTCCTTGGCTCAAGCCGATTCGATTTCACCCTATGATGTCATTTTCCGGTATGCAAATTTTCCCGCCATTTTGAATTTTCTGAAAAACCTACTTTTTCGAACTCCTCCTAGGCCGTTGCTCCGATTTTCACGAAAATTGAAACAGATCATCTTCAGAGCATGTTGACAAAAAGTTATGGAATTCAAGTTGATTCGTCCAATCGTTTCCAATAAACGCACAAACAAATTTTACGTGGAGGTTGCAAAAACACACTAAAGGCTATATCTCCGCAACGCTTTATCGTATTCAAACCAACCTTGGTACATGTCATCACAAGCATGACTTGAAGCAACATGCAGCGTTTCGGCGCAGCGCCACCTACCTGTCCGGAGATACGAAAAATGCCTATTTTGGCTTATAACTTCTGAACCGTTTATCCAAAAATCATAAAATTGGTCTCATTAGATTCAGGGCGTCATGCCGAGTCGACTGATATCCAATTTTACCATGTCGGCCATTTTGGATGTCGGCCATTTTGAATTATGTGCAAAAATGCTGTATTTTATGAACGCATGAACAGATTGTTATGAAACTTGGTATGGGTCATCACCACGATGCCCTGAAGTAGCCTGAGAAGTTTCGAAACAGCGCCACCTAGTGGAGAATTTTTTTTTTCAAACGCTTATAACTTTGGGTGTGGTTGACATATTTTGATGGGAGTGTGTTTTTTGGTCTCCTGAATCCTTGCCGACTCCAACGATACCAGACTTGCCAGGTTTCGGCATATGGTTTGCGCAGAGTTGTAATTTAGTGCTTAAAAAACATTTGCTGATATCTTCGAAACCGCTAGTCCGATCGAGACGAAACCAGCCTCAGAAGTTCGGAAACATAGGTCGATAGCTATACGCTAATGCCCAAATCTCAAAATATTGATAGTAAGGGGTAGTAAAATCCAATCAAAGTCAGGTGTCAGTCATTTTTTACGTGTTTTTTCATATAAATGTCTATAACTCCAAAACAAAATGAGATATTTTCACCAAACTTGACACACATATGTATGGGCTCACTATGAGGACACATAAAAAAATTGGTGGGATTGTGCCTCTTGGTGGCGCTATAATAAAACAAAACATGAAATTCCCATTGACTTCAATGCAGTATTATGGTTTAAAATGCTAATGCTATAATTTAAGAATGCATTAGCGTATCGTTACAAAACTCGGTATGTGTCTTCCGCTCCATGTCCTGAAGATACTCAAAAAGTTTCGGGGTAGCGCCACCTTGTGGTCAAAAGTTGTAATAAAATGTACAGAAATGCGAATAACTTTTGATTAAATTAACCCATTGTAATGAAACTGGTCATAATACAGTCAATGGCTCATGCCGAGAACATGGATACCAATTGTGCCATATTTTGCAAACCTATCTGTCCTCCGTCTTGTTATTTGTTAAAAACCTACTTTTTCAAACTCATCCTAGACCGTTTGTCCGATTTTCACCAAAATTGATCCGTATCGTCTTCAGACCATGCTGACAAATACTTATGGATTTCGGATTGATAGACAAAACAGTTTTCATATACCACTGCAACAGAGTTGAGCCATGATGCAAAAATTACTCTTGAGGCTGTATCTCTGCAATGCTTTGACATATTGACACCAAACTTTGCATGTGTCATTGTCATCTCAATCTGACTAAACCACATCAGTTTCGTAACAGTGACACCTATTGGTCGAAAGTGATAAACCATTAAACCATTATTATTGACTGTATTTAAAATTTGACTGCTATTTTGCCTAAAATCAACTTAATAGGTCCTTAATGGCTCATTGTTGCAGTTGGCTTGAGACTTCCAGCCATGCTGGCATGTCTTGTCTTCTTCTTTGCGCTTGGCCCCGATAATGGCTGCTTGCAGCTATATTTATTATTCTGCTTCTTCTTCTTCTTCTTCTTTTTCTTCCGCCATAGGAGTCTCTGGCAGCCCATAGAACCGTATGGTAAAAAGTTGTGAAATTTGGCACACTCATAGAGGCCAGTCTGAGCTGTCACTATAGCAAATTTGGTGCCTCTAACTCAATCCCTCTAGCGCCACCACCTGTCCAAAGTTTCACTCATATTTATGCTTATAACTTTTGACCCCTAAGGGCTAGAAACAAAATTCTTTTTTCATCGGATTCCTTGGCTCAAGCCGATTCGATTTCACCCTATGATGTCATTTTCCGGTATGCAAATTTTCCCGCCATTTTGAATTTTCTGAAAAACCTACTTTTTCGAACTCCTCCTAGGCCGTTGCTCCGATTTTCACGAAAATTGAAACAGATCATCTTCAGAGCATGTTGACAAAAAGTTATGGAATTCAAGTTGATTCGTCCAATCGTTTTCAATAAACGCACAAACAAATTTTACGTGGAGGTTGCAAAAACACACTAAAGGCTATATCTCCACAACGCTTTATCGTATTCAAACCAAACTTGGTACATGTCATCACAAGCATGACCTGAAGCAACATGCAGCGTTTCGGCGCAGCGCCACCTACTGGTCCGGAGATACGAAAAATGCATATTTTGGCTTATAACTTCTGAACCGTTTATCCAAAAATCATAAAATTGGTCTCATTAGATTCAGGGCGTCATGCCGAGTCGACTGATATCCAATTTTACCATGTCGGCCATTTTGGATGTCGGCCATTTTGAATTATGTGCAAAAATGCTGTATTTTATGAACGCATGAACGGATTGTTACGAAACTTGGTATGGGTCATCACCACGATGCCCTGAAGTAGCCTGAGAAGTTTCGAAACAGCGCCACCTAGTGGAGAATTTTTTTTTTCAAACGCTTATAACTTTGGGTGTGGTTGACATATTTTGATGGGAGTGTGTTTTTTGGTCTCCTGAATCCTTGCCGACTCCAACGATACCAGACTTGCCAGGTTTCGGCATATGGTTTGCGCAGAGTTGTAATTTAGTGCTTAAAAAACATTTGCTGATATCTTCGAAACCGCTAGTCCGATCGAGACGAAACCAGCCTCAGAAGTTCGGAAACATAGGTCGATAGCTATACGCTAATGCCCAAATCTCAAAATATTGATAGTAAGGGGTAGTAAAATCCAATCAAAGTCAGGTGTCAGTCCTTTTTTACGTGTTTTTTCATATAAATGTCTATAACTCCAAAACAAAATGAGATATTTTCACCAAACTTGACACACATATGTATGGGCTCACTATGAGGACACATAAAAAAATTGGTGGGATTGTGCCTCTTGGTGGCGCTATAATAAAACAAAACATGAAATTCCCATTGACTTCAATGCAGTATTATGGTTTAAAATGCTAATGCTATAATTTAAGAATGCATTAGCGTATCGTTACAAAACTCGGTATGTGTCTTCCGCTCCATGTCCTGAAGATACTCAAAAAGTTTCGGGGTAGCGCCACCTTGTGGTCAAAAGTTGTAATAAAATGTACAGAAATGCGAATAACTTTTGATTAAATTAACCCATTGTAATGAAACTGGTCATAATACAGTCAATGGCTCATGCCGAGAACATGGATACCAATTGTGCCATATTTTGCAAACCTATCTGTCCTCCGTCTTGTTATTTGTTAAAAACCTACTTTTTCAAACTCATCCTAGACCGTTTGTCCGATTTTCACCAAAATTGATCCGTATCGTCTTCAGACCATGCTGACAAATAGTTATGGATTTCGGATTGATAGACAAAACAGTTTTCATATACCACTGCAACAGAGTTGAGCCATGATGCAAAAATTACTCTTGAGGCTGTATCTCTGCAATGCTTTGACATATTGACACCAAACTTTGCATGTGTCATTGTCATCTCAATCTGACTAAACCACATCAGTTTCGTAACAGTGACACCTATTGGTCGAAAGTGATAAACCATTAAACCATTATTATTGACTGTATTTAAAATTTGACTGCTATTTTGCCTAAAATCAACTTAATAGGTCCTTAATGGCTCATTGTTGCAGTTGGCTTGAGACTTCCAGCCATGCTGGCATGTCTTGTCTTCTTCTTTGCGCTTGGCCCCGATAATGGCTGCTTGCAGCTATATTTAGGGGCCAAGCACCGAAGGTGCGGAGGCACCTATTGAAATCGTTAGTGTTCCTATTATTATTATTCTGCTTCTTCTTCTTCTTCTTCTTCTTCCGCCATAGGAGTCTCTGGCAGCCCATAGAACCGTATGGTAAAAAGTTGTGAAATTTGGCACACTCATAGAGGCCAGTCTGAGCTGTCACTATAGCAAATTTGGTGCCTCTAACTCAATCCCTCTAGCGCCACCACCTGTCCAAAGTTTCACTCATATTTATGCTTATAACTTTTGACCCCTAAGGGCTAGAAACAAAATTCTTTTTTCATCGGATTCCTTGGCTCAAGCCGATTCGATTTCACCCTATGATGTCATTTTCCGGTATGCAAATTTTCCCGCCATTTTGAATTTTCTGAAAAACCTACTTTTTCGAACTCCTCCTAGGCCGTTGCTCCGATTTTCACGAAAATTCAAACAGATCATCTTCAGAGCATGTTGACAAAAAGTTATGGAATTCAAGTTGATTCGTCCAATCGTTTTCAATAAACGCACAAACAAATTTTACGTGGAGGTTGCAAAAACACACTAAAGGCTATATCTCCGCAACGCTTTATTGTATTCAAACCAACCTTGGTACATGTCATCACAAGCATGACTTGAAGCAACATGCAGCGTTTCGGCGCAGCGCCACCTACCTGTCCGGAGATACGAAAAATGCCTATTTTGGCTTATAACTTCTGAACCGTTTATCCAAAAATCATAAAATTGGTCTCATTAGATTCAGGGCGTCATGCCGAGTCGACTGATATCCAATTTTACCATGTCGGCCATTTTGGATGTCGGCCATTTTGAATTATGTGCAAAAATGCTGTATTTTATGAACGCATGAACAGATTGTTATGAAACTTGGTATGGGTCATCACCACGATGCCCTGAAGTAGCCTGAGAAGTTTCGAAACAGCGCCACCTAGTGGAGAATTTTTTTTTTCAAACGCTTATAACTTTGGGTGTGGTTGACATATTTTGATGGGAGTGTGTTTTTTGGTCTCCTGAATCCTTGCCGACTCCAACGATACCAGACTTGCCAGGTTTCGGCATATGGTTTGCGCAGAGTTGTAATTTAGTGCTTAAAAAACATTTGCTGATATCTTCGAAACCGCTAGTCCGATCGAGACGAAACCAGCCTCAGAAGTTCGGAAACATAGGTCGATAGCTATACGCTAATGCCCAAATCTCAAAATATTGATAGTAAGGGGTAGTAAAATCCAATCAAAGTCAGGTGTCAGTCATTTTTTACGTGTTTTTTCATATAAATGTCTATAACTCCAAAACAAAATGAAATATTTTCACCAAACTTGACACACATATGTATGGGCTCACTACGAGGACACATAAAAAAATTGGTGGGATTGTGCCTCTTGGTGGCGCTATAATAAAACAAAACATGAAATTCCCATTGACTTCAATGCAGTATTACGGTTTAAAATGCTAATGCTATAATTTAAGAATGCACTAGTGTATCATTACAAAACTCGGTATGTGTCTTCCGCTCTATGTCCCGAAGATATTCAAAAAGTTTCGGGGCAGCGCCACCTTGTGGTCAAAAGTTGTAATAAAATGTACAAAAATGCTAATAACTTTTGATTAAATTAGCCTATTGTAATGAGACTGGTCATAATACATTCATTGGCTCATGCCGAGAAGATAGATACCAATTTTGCCATATTTTGCAAACATATCTGTGCTCCATCTTGTTATTTGTTAAAAATCTACTTTTTCAAACTCATCCTAGACCGTTTGTCCGATTTTCACCAAAATTGATCCGTATCGTCTTCAGACCATGCTGACAAATAGTTATGGATTTCGGATTGATAGACAAAACAGTTTTCATATACCACTGCAACAGAGTTGAGCCATGATGCAAAAATTACTCTTGAGGCTGTATCTCTGCAATGCTTTGACATATTGACACCAAACTTTGCATGTGTCATTGTCATCTCAATCTGACTAAACCACATCAGTTTCGTAACAGTGACACCTATTGGTCGAAAGTGATAAACCATTAAACCATTATTATTGACTGTATTTAAAATTTTACTGCTATTTTGCCTAAAATCAACTTAATAGGTCCTTAATGGCTCATTGTTGCAGTTGGCTTGAGACTTCCAGCCATGCTGGCATGTCTTGTCTTCTTCTTTGCGCTTGGCCCCGATAATGGCTGCTTGCAGCTATATTTCTGCTTCTTCTTCTTCTTCTTCTTCTTCTTCTTTTTCCGCCATAGGAGTCTCTGGCAGCCCATAGAACCGTATGGTAAAAAGTTGTGAAATTTGGCACACTCATAGAGGCCAGTCTGAGCTGTCACTATAGCAAATTTGGTGCCTCTAACTCAATCCCTCTAGCGCCACCACCTGTCCAAAGTTTCACTCATATTTATGCTTATAACTTTTGACCCCTAAGGGCTAGAAACAAAATTCTTTTTTCATCGGATTCCTTGGCTCAAGCCGATTCGATTTCACCCTATGATGTCATTTTCCGGTATGCAAATTTTCCCGCCATTTTGAATTTTCTGAAAAACCTACTTTTTCGAACTCCTCCTAGGCCGTTGCTCCGATTTTCACGAAAATTGAAACAGATCATCTTCAGAGCATGTTGACAAAAAGTTATGGAATTCAAGTTGATTCGTCCAATCGTTTTCAATAAACGCACAAACAAATTTTACGTGGAGGTTGCAAAAACACACTAAAGGCTATATCTCCGCAACGCTTTATCGTATTCAAACCAACCTTGGTACATCTCATCACAAGCATGACTTGAAGCAACATGCAGCGTTTCGGCGCAGCGCCACCTACCTGTCCGGAGATACGAAAAATGCCTATTTTGGCTTATAACTTCTGAACCGTTTATCCAAAAATCATAAAATTGGTCTCATTAGATTCAGGGCGTCATGCCGAGTCGACTGATATCCAATTTTACCATGTCGGCCATTTTGGATGTCGGCCATTTTGAATTATGTGCAAAAATGCTGTATTTTATGAACGCATGAACAGATTGTTATGAAACTTGGTATGGGTCATCACCACGATGCCCTGAAGTAGCCTGAGAAGTTTCGAAACAGCGCCACCTAGTGGAGAATTTTTTTTTTCAAACGCTTATAACTTTGGGTGTGGTTGACATATTTTGATGGGAGTGTGTTTTTTGGTCTCCTGAATCCTTGCCGACTCCAACGATACCAGACTTGCCAGGTTTCGGCATATGGTTTGCGCAGAGTTGTAATTTAGTGCTTAAAAAACATTTGCTGATATCTTCGAAACCGCTAGTCCGATCGAGACGAAACCAGCCTCAGAAGTTCGGAAACATAGGTCGATAGCTATACGCTAATGCCCAAATCTCAAAATATTGATAGTAAGGGGTAGTAAAATCCAATCAAAGTCAGGTGTCAGTCATTTTTTACGTGTTTTTTCATATAAATGTCTATAACTCCAAAACAAAATGAAATATTTTCACCAAACTTGACACACATATGTATGGGCTCACTACGAGGACACATAAAAAAATTGGTGGGATTGTGCCTCTTGGTGGCGCTATAATAAAACAAAACATGAAATTCCCATTGACTTCAATGCAGTATTACGGTTTAAAATGCTAATGCTATAATTTAAGAATGCACTAGTGTATCATTACAAAACTCGGTATGTGTCTTCCGCTCTATGTCCCGAAGATATTCAAAAAGTTTCGGGGCAGCGCCACCTTGTGGTCAAAAGTTGTAATAAAATGTACAAAAATGCTAATAACTTTTGATTAAATTAGCCTATTGTAATGAGACTGGTCATAATACATTCATTGGCTCATGCCGAGAAGATAGATACCAATTTTGCCATATTTTGCAAACATATCTGTGCTCCATCTTGTTATTTGTTAAAAATCTACTTTTTCAAACTCATCCTAGACCGTTTGTCCGATTTTCACCAAAATTGATCCGTATCGTCTTTAGACCATGCTGACAAATACTTATGGATTTCGGATTGATAGACAAAACAGTTTTCATATACCACTGCAACAGAGTTGAGCCATGATGCAAAAATTACTCTTGAGGCTGTATCTCTGCAATGCTTTGACATATTGACACCAAACTTTGCATGTGTCATTGTCATCTCAATCTGACTAAACCACATCAGTTTCGTAACAGTGACACCTATTGGTCGAAAGTGATAAACCATTAAACCATTATTATTGACTGTATTTAAAATTTGACTGCTATTTTGCCTAAAATCAACTTAATAGGTCCTTAATGGCTCATTGTTGCAGTTGGCTTGAGACTTCCAGCCATGCTGGCATGTCTTGTCTTCTTCTTTGCGCTTGGCCCCGATAATGGCTGCTTGCAGCTATATTTATTATTATTATTCTTCTTCCGCTCTTGAGTCTATGGCAGCCCATAGAACCGTATGGTAAAAAGTTGTGAAATTTGGCACACAGATAGAGGACAGTCCCATCTGTCACTATAGCAAATTTTGAGTCTCCAATTCGATCCTTCTAGCGCCACCGCCTGTCCAAAGTTGCACTTATGTTTATGCTAATAACTTTTGAACCATAAGGGCTAGAAACAAAATTCTTTTTTCCCTTGATTCCTTGGCTCAAGCCGATTCGATTGCACCCTATGACGTCATTTTCCGTCATGAAAATTTTCCCGCCATTTTGAATTTTCCAAAAAAGCTACTTTTTCGAACTCCTCCTAGGCCGTTGCTCTGATTTTCACGAAAATTGAACCAGATCATCTTCAGACCATGCCAACAAAAAGTTATTAAAGGCAAGTTGATTAGTCGAATCGTTTTTGATAAATGCGCAAACAAATTTTACGTAGCAGTTGCAAAAATACTCTTAAGGCTGTATCTCTGCAATGCTTTATCGTATTCAACCCAAACTTGGTACATGTCATCACGAGCATGACTTGAAGTGATCTACAGCGTTTCGGTGCAGTGCCACCTACTGGTCCGGAGATACAAAAAATGGCTATTTTGGCTTATAACTTCTGATGGGTTTTTCCAAAAATCATAAAAGTGGTCTTGTTAGATTCGGGACATCATGCCGAGTCGATAGATATCCAACTATCCCGTATCACCCATTTTGGGCGTCGGCCATTTTTAATTTTGTCTAAAAATGCTGTATTTTACGAATGCATTAGCATATCGTTACGCAACTTGTTATGTGTCTTCTGCACCATGCCCTGAAGGTGCTCAAAAAGTTTCGGGGCAGTGCCACCTTGTGGTCAAAATATATAACAAAATTTACACAAAGGTTAATAACTTTTGAATAAATTAACCTATTATGATGAAACTGGTCATAATACATTCCTTGGCTACTGCTGAGAACATAGATATCAATTTTGCCATATTTGGTAAAACGTCCTCTCCTCCATCTTGTTATTAGTTAAAAACCTACTTTTTCAAACTCCTCCTAGGCCGTTTGTCCGATTTTCACCAAAATTGACTCGTATCATCTTCAGCCCATCCCGACACAAAGTTATTGATTTCACATCAATAGATTAAATAGTTTTTGTTTAACACAGCGACGAAGCTGAGGCATGATGCCAAAATGACTCTTAAGGTTGTATCTCTGCAATGTTTTGACATATTGACAGCAAACTGTGCATGTGTCATTGTCACCTCACCCTGACCACACCACATTCATTTGGTCACAGCGCCACCTATAGGTAAAAAGTGATACATTATTAATTTTTAACTTTATGTATAATTGTATATCTTTTTTGCCTCAGCTTATGTTAATAGGTCTTTAATAGTTCATTTTTGCAGCTGGTCACTCCCAGCCATGCTGGCATGTCTCATTTTCTTCTTTGCGCTGAGGCACGATGCCAAAATGACTCTTAAGGTTGTATCTCTGCAATGTTTTGACATATTGACAGCAAACTGTGCATGTGTCATTGTCACCTCACCCTGACCACACCACATTCATTTGGTCACAGCGCCACCTGTAGGTAAAAAGTGATACATTATTAATTTTTTACTTTATGTATAATTGTATATCTTTTTTGCCTCAGCTTATGTTAATAGGTCTTTAATGGTTCATTTTTGCAGCTGTTCACTCCTAGCCATGTTGGCATGTCTTATTTTCTTCTTTGCGCTTGGCCCCGGAATTGCTGCTTGCAGCTATATTTATTATTATTAGGGGCCAAGCACCGAAGGTGCGGAGGCACCTATTGTAATCGTAGCCGTTCCTATTATTATTATTATTATTATTATTATTATTATTATTATTATTCTTCTTCCGCTCTTGAGTCTATGGCAGCCCATAGAACCGTATGGTAAAAAGTTGTGAAATTTGGCACACAGATAGAGGACAGTCCCATCTGTCACTATAGCAAATTTTGAGTCTCCAATTCAATCCCTCTAGCGCCACCGCCTGTCCAAAGTTGCACTTATGTTTATGCTAATAACTTTTGAACCATAAGGGCTAGAAACAAAATTCCTTTTTCCCTTGAATCCTTGGCTCAAGCCGATTCGATTGCACCATATGACATCATTTTCCGTCATGATAATTTTCCCGCCATTTTGAATTTTCCAAAAAAGCTACTTTTTCGAACTCCTCCTAGGCCGTTGTTCTGATTTTCACGAAAATTGAACCAGATCATCTTCAGACCATGCCAACAAAAAGTTATTAAAGTCAAGTTGATTAGTCGAACCGTTTTTGATAAATGCGCAAACAAATTTTATGTAGCAGTTGCAAAAATACTCTTAAGGCTGTATCTCTGCAATGCTTTATCGTATTCAACCCAAACTTGGTACATGTCATCACGAGCATGACTTGAAGTGATCTGCAGCATTTCGGTGCAGTGCCACCTACTGGTCCGGAGATACAAAAAATGGCTATTTTGGCTTATAACTTCTGATGGGTTTTTCCAAAAATCATAAAAGCGGTCTTGTTAGATTCGGGACATCATGCCGAGTTGATAAATATCCAATTATCCCGTATTACCCATTTTGGGCGTCGGCCATTTTGAATTTTGTCTAAAAATGCTGTATTTTACGAATTCATTAGCATATCGTTACGCAACTTGTTATGTGTCTTCTGCACCATGCCCTGAAGGTGCTCAAAAAGTTTCGGGGCAGTGCCACCTTGTGGTCAAAATGTATAACAAAATTTACACAAAGGCTAATAACTTTTGAATAAATTAACCTATTATGATGAAACTGGTCATAATACATTCCTTGGCTACTGCTGAGAACATAGATATCAATTTTGCCATATTTGGTAAAACGTCCTTTCCTCCATCTTGTTATTAGTTAAAAACCTACTTTTTCAAACTCCTCCTAGGCCGTTTGTCCGATTTTCACCAAAATTGACTCGTATCATCTTCAGCCCATCCCGACACAAAGTTATTGATTTCACATTAATAGATTAAATAGTTTTTGTTTAACACAGCGACGAAGCTGAGGCATGATGCCAAAATGACTCTTAAGGGTGTATCTCTGCAATGTTTTGACATATTGACAGCAAACTGTGCATGTGTCATTATCTCACCCTGACCACACCACATTCATTTGGTCACAGCGCCACCTATAGGTAAAAAGTGATACATTATTAATTTTTAACTTTATGTATAATTGTATATCTTTTTTGCCTCAGCTTATTTTAATAGGTCTTTAATGGTTCATTTTTGCAGCTGGTCACTCCCAGCCATGCTGGCATGTCCCATTTTCTTCTTTGCGCTGAGGCATGATGCCAAAATGAATCTTAAGGTTGTATCTCTGCAATGTTTTGACATATTGACACCAAACTGTGCATTTTTGCAGCTGGTCACTCCCAGCCATGTTGGCATGTCTTATTTTCTTCTTTGCGCTTGGCCCCGGAATTGCTGCTTGCAGCTATATTTGTTGCTCATGCTATTATTTTTTTGCATCTGCTGTTGCTCGAAGGCCTTTAGGCTCCTTTACTGAAATAAAACAATGAACACTTAAATCTTTCTTTTATGTTTTTTTCTCCAAAAACGATCATCCTGGTATAATAAACACACATTGTATTTCAAAGTTTGGTATAAAAAAAAATCTAACTTTAGAATAGACATTTAAAAGGTTTTTAGTATTTTACAATCAAGATAACTAATTCCTTAAGTTGATTAATTATGGCTGGGGTAAATGCATAAACTTGAACACACATAAAACTTACTTTTAACCAGGCTGAAAGTGTGAGCATATTATCAATTTGTTGGAGACATAAACAAGAATACAATTTAATTTATATTTATTTACAATTTACATTTTAAACATCTCATTATTGTTCCATTACAATTGATCACTAACTATAAAATTAAACAAGTGCAATAAAAAAAAAAAAACAATCAAATTTCAGGGTTATAAAAGGATGACACTCCACAAGCATTTTTCTTGTCCCTAACCTCTGACATGACTCTTTGTTTTTGAATGTGAAATAAAATGGGGCCCTTATTTCATCATCCTCATCTAGAAGTTCCTCACAATGGCCCTCATTTATCAAAAGTGCGTACACCAAATTTCCAGCGTACACCTTGCGTACACCCAAACCCATGGTGACTTTGAGATTTATCAATATGGACGTTGGCGTACGGCACGCTCAAATCCTACGCCAGCTCAGGAGGTGGTGTACGCACGTTTGAGTTAGTGGGAAAATGCGCAGAAAAACAATTCCTAACACCACAAAACGCACTGACAAGATATGCTATATGACCCACTGTTAAAAACCACAACAACAACATTCAGTGTTTATTTTTGTGCAACATGAACGTCAATGTTTAATTTGTGTGACTTTACCAAAGCGTTTGATTTGTAGGAATATGTAATCCTCCAGTCGCGAGCCTGTGCGCTTTATCTGACGTTTCAGGCCCGCCTGGCCCGGCAGCTGCGCACGGACTAGTACTAAAATAATTCAGACTGACAAAATAATAAAAATGACCTTCTTCTTTTAAATAATAATAAAATCAATAAAAACGGCATTTTCTTCTAAATAACAAGCGTCATTAAGAATAATAATCATAATAATAATAAGAAGAATCTTACAAATTGTCATGTAATTATTAATGTGAATGAATCTTACTCGACATCACATCATCATCACTATTGTACACCCCAATACATGTGCCGTGATACGAAATTAAATGCTAATTGTTTCAAAACGTGCTGTAAAATAATGCATTGATGGTAATTTATCATCCAAACAGCTTTAAACTGCTGGAGTGCGCTTCTCAACCCCCACACTAACAGTAGCTACTCGTAATTTGGGTCCATATTTTGTTTTTGTGAGCGCCTTTATTCCCACTCTTTAAACTCCCAAATAAAACAATTTCGGGTTTTTTTCCACTTCCCTGGTGATGGTCTCGATGGGCGCATCTCAATCATCTCACTAGTCAGAGCACTGATCAGGGAGTCAGCCCATTGACTTACGTCCTAATCAGTGCCCTGACTAAGTGGACTAAAGAGATGATTGAGCGCGCCCGATCTCCACGTCGGAGAAGTTTTGCTTCTTTGCCGTCTTCTGTTTGTCCATGGCGTAAAATGAGGGCGTGGGGGAGGCGGAGACTTGAATATATAGGGGCGTGTTATTCTAATGACGATCGTTTTCAGCCGCGGGATTTATCAATGGCAAGTATTGCGTACACCTGAATTGCAGAGGTGCGCACAGTTTCATAAATCATGCGGTGAGAGGAGTGTAAGCACAATCTTACACTCCTCTCTACCTCCCGCACGCCCTCATTTTACGCCATGGACAAACAGAAGACGGCAAAGAAACGAAACTTCTCCGACGTGGAGTTCGGGCGCGCTCAATAATCTCACTAGTCCACTAGTCAGGGCACTGATTAGGGCATAAGTTAATGGGCTGACTCCCTGATCAGTGCTCTGACTACTGAACTATTGAGATGATTGAGACGCGCCCATCGAGACCATCACCAGGGAAGTGGAAAAAAAACCCGAAATTGTTTTATTTGGGAGTTTAAAGAGTGGGATTAAAGGCACCTACAAAAACAAAATATGGACCCAAATTACGAGTAGCTACTGTTAGTGTGGGGGTTGAGACGCGCACTCCAGCAGTTTAAATAGCTGTTTGGATGATAAATTACCATCACAATGCATTATTTTACAGCACGTTTTGAAACAATTAGCATTTAATTTCGTATCACGGCACATGTATTGGGGTGTACAATAGTGATGATGTATTGTGGAGTAAGATTCTTCTTCTTATTATTATGATTATTATTCTAAATGACGCTTGTTATTTAGAAGAAGAATGCCGTTTTTATTGATTTTATTATTATTTAAAAGAAGAAGGCCATTTTTATTATTTTGTCAGTCTGAATTATTTTAGTACTAGTCCGTGCGCAGCTGCTGAGCCAGGCGCGGGCCTGAAACGTCAGATAAAGCGCACAGGCTCGCGACTGGAGGAATACATATGCCTAAAAATCAAACGCTTTGGTAAAGTCACAAAAATTAAACATTGACGTTCATGTTGCACAAAAATAAACACTAAATGTTGTTGTTGTGGTTTTTAACAGTGGATCATATAGCATATCTTGTCAGTGCGTTTTGTGGTGTTAGGAATTGTTTTTCTGCGCATTTTCCCACTAACTCAAACGTGCGTACACCACCTCCTGAGCTGGCGTAGGATTTGAGCGTGCCGTACGCCAACGTCCATATTGATAAATCTCAAAGCCACCGTGGGTTTGGGTGTACGCAAGGTGTACGCTGGAAATTTGGTGTACGCACTTTTGATAAATGAGGGCCAATGAGAACACAGTTAAGCAAGGGCATTCAGAGCATCTTCCTCCTCCATGCAGACAATACGTGGTGGCAAGTATTTGCTCTTCAACAGCTGGTGATTTTCCTTTAACCATTCAACACCTTCTCGGATGCTGCTCATCACATTCTCGTTCTTTATGAAAAATATTCCAAAATGAACAGCAATTAGCAATTTTACAGTTTCAGCAAATTAAAACTTTGAGTAAAAATATACACTACAGAACTCTACATACCTCAAGATTCTGTGGTGGTGTGACCCCCTCCAGTGCTCCTATGTCATCCTCAATTTCTGCAGTTCCATTTCTTTGCTGTAGAATAGCACAATGTGATGTACTGTATTTCAATTGTCCACAAGACTACAATCATGTAAAAAATGTTTTATCATTTAAAGAAGTGTATTATTTTATGCATATGCCATGCAGACCCAAATGTACTTCAATTTCACACGAGAGAAGTCAAGTATTTGTATCAACACTTTGCAGGAAAACATCAATATATATATATATATATATATATATATATATATATATATATATATATATATATATATATATTTTTTTTTTTTTTTTTTTTTTTAAACATCTGAATAATTTGTCTTACAAAAGCTTACCTGACAGTCAGTGAGACAGGACACAATCGCCATGGCCTCCTCAGCCCAGTGTGCAAACTGCCTTCCATGTCTGACAAAACACAAAAAGATACTACAATGAGAACATGAAGTTATGCAGAATGCAGCTTGTGATGGTCAAGTGGTCAGGGTTCTGGGCTTCCAAATGGAACACCGTAAGGTTGTGAGTTCAATCCCAGAGGCTGTCACCAATCCAAACGGCACTTACCCGAAGTTGCTTCGGGGGGGGACTGTCCCTGTAGTTAGTTCACTACAGGGTCACAGTCACTCTGGATAACAGTGTCTGCTAAATGACAAATAATAATAATTCGGATATCCTACCCTCCAAGCGCAAAATTCTCCATGAGGAGTAGGCACCACCACCTCCTGATGACTGGAATGTCATGCTGAGAAACAAGAAATACTTAAATGAATACTATGAATAACAGTAACACTAATAATGTAATGTGGATAAATAGGACTTACAAAGTAAACAGAAGTTCAAAACTTGTGCTGTTCACAATAATTTAAGTTGCTAAAAATATACATCACATTTGGTGACAGTATATGATTTATAAATTGTTATAGTCAAAATAATCCATCATGTTTTACTCAAAAACTAGTATTTTAGTACATTTACGAACTTGTTCATAAAAACATACATTGATATATAAAAAAGATCTATAACAACATTAGGTGATAATCAACGTATTATTACGAATTTATAATCTGCTATAATGGGGCAGTCATTTTGGACAGGGAACACAAAACTAGTTAACGTTACCATGAAATGAACACAACGGGGGTACAAAATAATATCTGTTAAGGATGACAAGAAATTGTACAGTTACTTCGTTATAGCTACTTATCGATAACTATTTCACGCAGAATACATTAGCATTAGCTTTCGAAAGTGTTTTTTTTTTTTTTTTTTTTTGCTTTCGAAAGTTCTAACAGTTGGCTAACTTAAAGTTAGTGTCGCTTACCTTCGTGTTGGACTGCCCGGTTAAAATGTGATTTAAGATGGCGCTTGAGGTGATTTTCTCCTGATGGCTTATAATATTTAATCGAGCAAAACGGACAGTGGAATTGGTCGCAGCAATATGAGCATTTAGAATAATACGGGAAATTATTCCCCTCCAGTCCCGTAACATGCATCTTCTCGAAGAAGAGACTCGAGCGACGCAATGCGCATGCGCGGTCAGAACTGCTGTGGTAAAACTGTGGTTGGGGTAAAACTGTGGCTCTGCGGCTCTGCAGTCAGACCCTTCTCACACAAACGGGGAAAACAGCACTTCACTTAAAGGAACACTCCAACTTTTTTAGAAATCGGGCTTATTCTACTTTGCTACATTTAGATATGTGGGGAAATGCATTTTAAGCTAAGCTAGCGGCGACCCTGCCAAACTAAAACAATACATGCACTAAGACAAATGCATTTGCCCACATATCTAAATGGGGTTTATCCAAAAGAAGTTGAATAAGCCCTATTTCTAAAAACAGTGGAGTGTTCCTCTTTGTATGCATCTTTATGTTGTATTTATTTTTCCTATTGTCATTTGTTTATAAGTATATATTTTATTACTGACCTTGATTACGTAATTACTTAATAACGTTTTAAGCAATTGCTTATTGCTCTGGTTGGTCATATTCCCACCCCAAGCGATCGTGTTATTAAAGATAGATAGTGCACTACTGGAACAGCCTTTTTTGTTTTTGTAATATGCCTACCAAACAAGATTCATGCATTTTGTTAGTTTTATTGCCATGTGTGATCATTGTGCATCTAATATAATAATATGGTTAATGTTGCATCCTAATTATGAAAAAATAAAAATGTATGAAAGTGACCACCACCACAAAAAAAAAAAAAAAAAAAAAAAAAAAAATATATATATATATATATATATATATATATATATATATATATATATATATATATATATATATATTAGGGCTGGGTATCGATTCAGATGTTCAGATTCGATTCGATTTTGATTCACAAGTCCTCAAATCGATTCAATTTCGATTCTCAATTCGATTTTCGATTCAACTCAAATGAATATAGATTTAATACAAATACTATAGGTATTTATAAAAAAGAACAGTGAACATAAATGTGTAATTAAAAAGAAATGAAGAGCCACAATCATGTATGTTAAACTTTTTATTTTTGGTACACCTGAGTACATTAAAACAGAACGCATCTCTATATTTTAAATCCATACAATTGTTAAATACAATTTTGATGCAAATTTATTTAAAAAAAAATTTATCTGAGAAGTATTTTATGGATGTTTTGATATATTTATTCTAAAACATAAAAAGCTAGGATATTGGATGTTTTTTTATAGCAATTTTCAGTACACGACAAGCTTTTCTTCCAATTTTGCTGCTCATGTGTGCAAATTTACTTTTCATACATGAGAAATGCGTTCATAATTTTTTTAGTCTATGGGTGAGTAGTTGTCGTGGTAACAGACAACAATACCTTAACTGACTTAAGTTGACTGTGGACTAACTATTATTAGAGGAAATCTGTTTATAATATAAGCTATTAGGGTTTGAATCATTATAATTTGAATATGTCTATAATGGCTAACGTACATGCTTAAGTGACTGCTCAAGTTTGATCCTAATGCAAGGCAAGCATTCGCGTGTATGTAATTATTTTTAGCAGTTGTGTGCTCGGCTGTGTGTGTGTTGTCACATCAAATGGTTCCGCATATTTTTAGTATTACTACAGCATTGCACCTCAGCTTTATAAAAGGCGACAATGCACCGGAAGCTGCCTTTTAAACACTGAATGGATAAATTATGTGCGCCTCTTGCTCCTTTGTAAGATCGCGCAAGGCAAATGGGTGACATCTAGTGGAGAAGACTAGTAATTAGATTTACGTTAAGCTTATGTTCAATGTTAGCGGAAATAAATATTTTAAAAAATCGATTCATGGCCTTTGAGAATTGATTCTGAATCGACCAGATTTTAAAAACCGATTAATCGAAAAATCTTTTTTTTTTGCCCAGCCCTAATATATATATATATATATATATATATATATATATATATATATATATATATATATATATATATATATATATATATATATATATATATATATATATATATGCTAATCCTGGTGGGATTGAGCTATGAATAATAAATTCACTAATACTTTGTTCAATTTAAAATAAATTAAATAATATAAGTTTAGGTAATTGAGTGATTCTGGATTTCTTATGCATGTTTTTTTTTATTGCGCAATATAGGTCTTAAATTTTATTCATAATGGTCTTAAAAAGGTTTTAAAAAGTCTTAAATTTGACTTGGTAAAACCTGCAGATACCCTGTTATATGGTGGAACAGGTGACATTTGCTAGAAGGATCGAGTGAACGATCTAAGCAAAGTATCGATGGTTGTATTTTGTAATACAAAATAATATTACCATTTGTCATTAGACACACTTTTTAGTTTTGTATGGTACTTGGTGTTTCCTATATTTACTGTAAGCACCTTGCGTTATCTAGACAATGCGGTCTCTCTAAGAAACGTTCAATTTAATCAGAAATTGTTTAAACAGTCAATAAGTGGATAAATCACTTACTGCGTGCAGGAATACAGTTGTAATTGCCACTTTCTTCAGTTTAAGACGCTGAGTGAAGCTTGCTGGAAATGGGCAGAACAAACGAGCGATCTTGAATTAAATTGTAGTATTGGATTATAAACATCAACCATGACTGTTGACATTTTTTATCTGTGGGAAGGATATGTAAAGTCCTCAGGTCTCCTGAGTAGCCTGGAACATGAAGTGTGTCCATGCGAGCAGCTTGTTTACCTGATGATTCGCTCCATTTCTGCCTGACAACGCATATGTTTGGACAGATGCAAATGTTGGGGGCGTGCATATAAATGATCCCCAACGCTTGCGTCACTGTTGGGTTCATGTTGAGAAGCACTTTTTTTTTCGGTGGAGTTTTGGATTCATGAGATTTAAAAAGAAGTAGGAGGCAATGATGTTTGAGACTCACAGTAGGTGATGTCCATGTACTGAACTCTTATTATTTCGCCATGGCATGGTTAATTACATTTTTAGGGCACCTTTAATGCCTTGTCCATTAAAACTCTTTAGGAGTACGCTCCAAATGACCAACATTGATTCATGTCATTTGGCAGTGAATGTGATGATGCTTCTCATCAAATCCTCACTAGCCTTCCTTTGCCACTTACATCCAAATTGTTATAATTTTAAAATAAAATGTATTAAAAGCTGTCATCATAGTTTCTTTAAAGCAGTTTTAAAACATCTGTATTTTGAAAAGCATTCATAGTTCAATATATTAAAGCTACACTGTGTGATATTTTCCCCCATCTAGCGGTGAAAAGGTACAGTCTTGTTCAAAATAATAGCAGTACAATGTGACTAACCAGAATAATCAAGGTTTTTAGTATATATTTTATTGCTACGTGGCAAACAAGTTACCAGTAGGTTCAGTAGATTGTCAGAAAACAAATGAGACCCAGCATTCATGATATGCACGCTCTTAAGGCTGTGCAATCGGGCAATTAGTTGAAAGGGGTGTGTTCAAAAAAATAGCAGTGTCTACCTTTGACTGTACAAACTCAAAACTATTTTGTACAAACATTTTTTTTTTCTGGGATTTAGCAATCCTGTGAATCACTAAACTAATATTTAGTTGTATGACCACAGTTTTTTAAAACTGCTTGATATCTGTGTGGCATGGAGTCAACCAACTTGTGGCACCTCTCAGCTGTTATTCCACTCCATGATTCTTTAACAACATTCCACAATTCATTCACATTTATTGGTTTTGCTTCAGAAACAGCATTTTTGATATCACCCCACAAGTTCTCAATTGGATTAAGGTCTGGAGATTGGACTGGCCACTCCATAACATTAATTTTGTTGGTTTGAAACCAAGACTTTGCCCGTTTACTAGTGTGTTTTGGGTCATTGTCTTGTTGAAACAACCGTTTCAAGGGCATGTCCTCTGCAGCATAGGGCAACATGACCTCTTCAAGTATTTTAACATATGCAAACTGATCCATGATCCCTGGTATGCGATAAATAGGCCCAGCACCATAGTAGGAGAAACATGCCCATATCATGATGCTTGCACCTCCATGCTTCACTGTCTTCACTGTGTACTGTGGCTTGAATTCAGAGTTTGGGGGTAGTCTCACAAACTGCCTGTGGCCCTTGGACCCAAAAAGAACAATTTTACTCTCATCAGTCCACAAAATGTTCCTCCATTTCTCTTTAGGCCAGTTGATGTGTTCTTTGGCAAATTGTAACCTCTTCTGCACATGCCTTTTTTTTAACAGAGGGACTTTGCGGGGGATTCTTGAAAATAGATTAGCTTCACACAGACGTCTTCTAACTGTCACAGTACTTACAGGTAACTCCAGACTGTCTTTGATCATCCTGGAGGTGATCATTGGCTGAGCCTTTGCCATTCTGGTTATTCTTCTATCCATTTTGATGGTTGTCTTCCGTTTTCTTCCACGTCTCTCTGGTTTTGCTTTCCATTTTAAGGCATTGGAGATCATTTTAGCTGAACAGCCTATCATTTTTTTGCACCTCTTTATAGGTTTTCCCCTCTCTAATCAACTTTTTAATCAAAGTACGCTGTTCTTCTGAACAATGTCTTGAACGACCCATTTTCCTCAGCTTTCAAATGCATGTTCAACAAGTGTTGGCTTCATCCTTAAATAGGGGCCACCTGATTCACACCTGTTTCTTCACAAAATTGATG
The DNA here is from genome assembly GCF_024679245.1 of Pseudorasbora parva. Taxonomy (NCBI): domain Eukaryota; kingdom Metazoa; phylum Chordata; class Actinopteri; order Cypriniformes; family Gobionidae; genus Pseudorasbora; species Pseudorasbora parva. The sequence continues at coordinate 38,918,746 of NC_090174.1, forward strand.
ACCTCAGTGATTTGAATGCCACACTGCTATTTTTTTGAACACACCCCTTTCAACTAATTCAACTAATTGCCCGATTGCACAGCCTTAAGAGCGTGCATATCATGAATGCTGGGTCTTGTTTGTTTTCTGACAATCTACTGAACCTACTGGTAACTTGTTTGCCACGTAGCAATCAAAAATATACTAAAAACCTTGATTATTCTGGTTAGTCACATTGTACTGCTATTATTTTGAACATGACTGTATATGACCATCCAGTGAATAATAGTTTCTGTTCCTCTCAATTCTGATTTCGGTTTAACTCCTACGGTGGCCGATTTAGTCCAAGATTAACATTGCAATCCCCCTCTTCATATTCGACACGGTGCCATCTAGTGTTAAAACGCAAAAGGCAAAGCTTGAATTTATGGGTATGTCCCTCTTTGGCTAATGTACTTTCAAGATGGAGGGGCAACATGGCGACCTGCATTCGAACACCTCACCCGTATGTATTTTCAATGGCATATTATAAGAATACTTAATTACTTGAAAGAAGTAAATATACATTAATCAGGACATATTTTTGAAAGAACTCAGTGTTTTTAGCTAAGAATAAACTTAAAAAGTTACGGTGTAGCTTTAACCTAATTTGACTTCAGGTATTAATAAATTGTTTATAAATTCTGTCAGAAGTTTTATTTTCACAACATTAATCTCTGGGACTATTCTCTTGTTTTAACTTTTCACATTTTTCTTTATCAAAAGAGTCAGTCTGCAGATGCACACGTGATCATTATTGACTTAGTCTTATCTCTACTGCGCTGCAGAAACCAAAATATTATTGTATTAATCTCTCAATCCCAGTCACACAGAAAAACTTAGTCACTTGTTCCTTTATCATTAATTAGACATTATTACTAGACCCCGCATCCGATGGCTTGACGTCCTAGCAGGCGACCTCCAACAACATGGAGTTGCTGTGGAGGAAGCAGAGCAGCTGGCACAAGACTGTCAGCACTGGAAACAACTGGTTCATCTGGTCGGCTCAACGCACAGGGATAGGATACCCCCTACCCATCGCAGGAGCAAATAGATAGATATTACTAGACATTTAATGTCCTGCATCCCTTTAAGGGATAAAAAATAAAAATAAAACTTTTTATTTTTAGAAGTTATCTTTTTGGTTGGCCTTCTGCCTTTAGAAATATGTGAGGGAGTTTCTGGATGATTTATATAGTGACTTCAGCCAATTTGCCATCACATTTACAGGGAGTGCAGAATTATTAGGCAAATGAGTATTTTGACCACATCATCCTCGTTATGCATGTTGTCTTACTCCAAGCTGAATAGGCTGGAAAGCCTACTACCAATTAAGCATATTAGGTGATGTGCATCTCTGTAATGAGAAGGGGTGTGGTCTAATGACATCAACACCCTATATCAGGTGTGCATAATTATTAGGCAACTTCCTTTCCTTTGGCAAAATGGGTCAAAAGAAGGACTTGACAGGCTCAGAAAATTCAAAAATGTGAGATATATTGCAGAGGGATGCAGCAGTCTTAAAATAGCCAAGCTTCTGAAGCGTGATCATCGAACAATCAAGCGTTTCATTCAAAATAGTCAACATGGTCGAAAGAAGCGTGTGGAAAAACCAAGGTGCAAAATAACTGCCCGTGAACTGAGAAAAGTCAAAAGTCACTGCCAAGATGCCACTTGCCACCAGTTTGGCCATATTTCAGAGCTGCAACATCACTGGAGTGGCCAAAAGCACAAGGTGTGAAATACTCAGAGACATGGCCAAGGTAAGAAAGGCAGAAAGTCGACCACCACTGAACAAGACACACAAGCTGAAACGTCAAGACTGGGCCAAGAAATATCTCAAGACTGATTTTTCTATGGTTTTATGGACTGATGAAATGAGAGTGAGTCTTGATGGGCTGGATTGGTAAAAGGGCAGAGAGCTCCAGTCCGACTCAGACGCCAGCAAGGTGGAGGTGGAGTACTGGTTTGGGCTGGTATCATCACAGATGAGCTTGTGGGGCCTTTTCGGGTTGACGATGGAGTCAAGCTCAACTCCCAGTCCTACTGCCAGTTTCTGGAAGAACCTTCTTCAAGCAGTGGTACAGGAAGTCTGCATCCTTCAAGAAAAACATGATTTTCATGCAGGACATCCAAGTACTCCATAGCGTGGCTGGCAAGAAAGGGTATAAAAGAAGAAAATCTAATGATATGGCCTCCTTGTTCACCTGATCTGAACCCCATTGAGAACCTGTGGTCCATCATCAAATGTGCGATTTACAAGGAGGGAAAACAGTACACCTCTCTGAACAGTGTCTGGGAGGCTGTGGTTGGTGCTGCACGCAATGTTGATGGTGAACAGATCAAAACACTGACAGAATCCATGGATGGCAGGCTTTTGAGTGTCCTTGCAAAGAAAGGTGGCTAAATTGGTCACTGATTTGTTTTTGTTTGGTTTTTGAATGTCAGAAATGTATATTTGTGAATGTTGAGATCAGAGGTGTGGACTCGAGTCATGTGACTTGGACTCGAGTCAGACTCGAGTCATGAATTTGATGACTTTGGACTCGACTTGACAAAATGTACAAAGACTTGCAACTCGACTTGGACTTTAACATCAATGACTCGTGACTTCACTTGGACTTGAGCCTTATGACTCGAGAAGACTTGCTACTTTTTGGCAATTTTTCTTTCACACGGCCGCGCTGCTCTCAGTGAAAAAAAGCTGCACCTGTATGCATGCAGAGAGCACGCGCGCTGCCAGCACGACATCCAATCACTGTAGTCCCGCATTGGTTTGATTCGACAGTATCCATAGCTACCAAGTCCGCGTATAACACGTGACTTATTTGGGCTTCTTTTTTTGGCAACTCGCGGTAAAAAATCTCGAGTTGCGGGTCGCGGTTGTTTGGGCTTATTTGAAAAAATGTGGTTGCTTGTTAGGAAAATTGCCTGACACTGTCTTCTCACAGCTAATAGCCATAGTGCACCGATACAAGTGCTGTATTCATTCGTCCTCATACATCCCGCCTCCTTCCCCTCTTTGAAGAAAAATCGCGTTCAACGTGCAGGCATGTGATGTGATGTTATAAATGTAATGATAGTTCGTAGACGTAAATAGACGAAAACATTTTTTTTTTTTTTTTTTTACAAACAATGCAACCAGCAGAGATATACAGAGATGGAGAGGAAACAGGAGGTAACGTTAAGCCACCTATTTTAATTTTAAAAATATTTTTTTATAATGTAGGCTATTTATTATGACTATTATTATTTGGCTATTATAAAAATAAAAATAAAAAAAGTATAGGCTACTAATAATAACAGTAGGTATGGTTCGAATGTATATTATTATAAACATGTCTATATTGCAGCGCTCTCAGTGTTTTCCTGTGCACCAACTCCCATTCATAGACTGTAAAAACAGTGCATATTAATCCTAAATAGTAGCTATGTGACATTAGTAATTTTCAATACTTTTTAGAGCAGATTGCACTTTGAGATGCAGGGCATATCCTTTTTTACGGTTTATAGTGTGCATGTTCACCACTGCTCCTTATATGTGAGCAGTAACTCCGACTGGAGTTATCATAATTAACCCTCATGTCACTTTTTCTCTTTTTCCATCTCCAAACCTCTTCTGTTCACAGTCTTTATTGCAACTTGAAGAATTTTGTAAAATCCCATCTGTATTTGCTTTTTAAACTCCAAGAGATTTCAATTTAATATGTTGCAGGCTCATTTATTGATAAATTATTGATCATAAATTATACTGATGATAATAAATAATATAATAATATTGGGCTTGATTTGGGGCCCCCCACCCCTCTAGGTATTCTTCATACCTGAGAAGAATATGAAACAGATGTCAGAAAATCCCTTATAGCCTCACGTACTCTTTACTCATATTAATGTTGTTGTGTCAATATTCATTGTCTATTATACACTACGGTATACGATAATATTTCAGTTTCAGTGTATGCAATATTAAGAATATTTTCACTGCTTCAGAAGTCATAAGAAAGCCCTTTCCCTCCAGAAACTGAAGTCATATGCTTTATAGCAGTGCTTTTCAAAGTGGGGACAGGGACCCCTGGGTGCCACGAGGGGATGCTAGGGGGGCCTTTGCAAGTTGGCATAAAAAGTATAGCAAAACAAAATAATTTAATAAATTAAATTATTAAAGTAAACCAAATTAAACCTAAAATAAGCTAAACAATATTCCCATAATGGCCCTAAGTTCAGGCTAAAAGGACCCATATCTATTTGAAAGTTGAACTGTGAGGTGCAATACGAGGTCAGTACAGTACAGGACTGAAGCTGCTGTGCATTGTTCTAGTGCAATATGCTGTTGAAATACAAGCATTTTCTGTGAAAATTTACATTTTCTGTTTTTGTTACTGTATTTGCTTAATGTCATTGTATAAAAAGAGGTTTAAATAAATACCAATCTTACAGACATACATGATTTGTATATTTTTATTTCTGTGGTAAGATGACTTGAAGTGACTCGAAACTAAAATGGTAGGACTTTGGACTCGACTTGAGACTTGTTGGCTTTGACTTCTGACTCGACTCGAGACTTGACTCATCTTTGACTCGACTTGACTCGGGACTCGAGGGCAAAGACTTGAGACTTACTTGTGACTTGCATAACAATGACTTTGTCCCACCTCTGGTTGAGATGTTATATTGGTTTCACTGGTAAAAATAAATAATTGAAATGGGTATAAATATGTTTTTTGTTAAGTTGCCTAATAATTATGCACAGTAATAGTCACCTGCACACACAGATATCCCCCTAAAATAAATACTAAAACTTCCAAAAAATACTCAGCTTTGATATTGAGTTTTTTGTGTTCATTGAGAACATGGTTGTTGTTAAATAATACAATTAATCCTCAAAAATAAAACTTGCCTAATAATTATGCACTCCCTGTATAACATTTATGTTTCCCATTTTTAATCAATGGACATTTCATTTTAAACCCTCAGTTGAATTTGGATACAGGTGTTTAACCCATATTGGACGGCAATCTTTAACTTTATAATTCTTTAACTAATCCATTAATTCACATCAACATCATAAATGACAAAATTAGTCATAATTACCAGTAACAGCTGGATACCAGCCCACTTAAAGCGTTCCATATTCTGGATCAACTTTTCCAGATTCCTTTAGAATTAGTTTCTTTAAAATAATTCAGTTTCTAATTCAGTTTCTTTAAAAGTTATTGCCTTAACCCATCTGTAATGATAAACACTATCAGGACAGAACAGTTTCACAAACCAACACATACAAAACATAAAGGGCAGTCATCAACAAACACGCACATTAAACATATATAACTATGAATTGCTCATTCTCAAAATTCGCTTTTAAGGCGGGCGTACACAGTGTTAACTAAAAATTATTTAAACTCAGCTCTTACATGGTTTCTTAACTGATTTCAAATCATGTATGTTCATTATTCCTTCATTTTTAGAGAAGTCAGCTGGGCTGTTTTGGTTCTGATATCATTGTTTTTTGTTTTGTTTCAGCTTTAGTAGAACAATAACAGACAGAACACATCACAATATGCTAATTTTTGGAGAAGGACCTGTGCAGCAGAGATACATACATCCTGCCTTCCACAAGCAACCATTTCGGATGTAAACACTCCCAGCTGAGCCCTGCCCACAGAGCTCACCACAGACAGACTGTGATGGATTAGAACTTTCTTGAAAATGGACAGCAAAGCCAGGACAACATATTTCAGCTTCTGATAACACCAGAGCAACAGCCCTTCTCACTAGAGATGTCATTCCTCTCTCCAGCATCCCCGCATCTGAGCTTCTCAGAGAAAATGGACGAACTGATTTTTGTTGTAACTAGACCTTGATTGCTGCGAGCCCCCAGATATTAACCCAAAAGCGTCGAGCCCCACAACCACCAAAGCCTGTGGGCCCAGCTCGCCCTCCCCCTCCTCCTGTGAGATTTCTTCGGTCACAACGCCAGGGTCCACACCCTTCTCCATCTGTAGGTGAACCAAAAACAACTGATTCCAGCTCTCAGTGAAGAGTCACTGAGATTTTGTCAGTCCCCGCTATGATAACAGTAACTTTATCAAATGTTTACAGAACAAATGGGAACCCAGTGTGCCTGCCTCTTTATCTATCCCTGTACTCTCCAAAGTACTCTCCAGCCTTTATTGAGGAATTTATAGAATTGTTATCAATAATTTCCTCCAACTTCCTTTGACTGTTTTGCTATTGCTGTGGATTTTAACATTCACATAGCCAATGCTGAATCCAGTACAACAAAAGAGCTCATGACTGTTCTTAACACTTTTGATTTAACACAACATGTACATGGACCCACACAAAATCGTGGACACACTCTAGATTTACTTATAAGTAAGGGTCTAAACATTTCATCGATTGTTATTAAGGATGTGGCACTGTCTGATAATTTCTGTATTTTCTTTGATAATATCAATCTCTCCTCTTAAATGAGAACACTAATGTGCTGTTCATGAAGGCTTTATCTCTAACACCAAGCATATCTGCAGACTCTGTTGATTTTTTCCTTGACTCCTTTAACTCAAAAGTTAAGAGTAATTGAGGATATTGCTCCTCTGAAAGTCAGGAAAAAGAATGGCAAACAAAAGGCACCATGGAGAAACTCAATAGCAGTTCAAATAAATAAAAGACAATGCAGAAAATCTGAACGAAAGTGGCGGAAGACAAAACTTGTAGTCCATTATAACATCTAAAAAAGACAGCCTTCATGCTTTCAATGTTGAACTAGGCAAAGCTAGACAGACCTTCTTTTCAAATATTATAAACAGAAACATTAACAACACACGCACTCTTTTTGCTACTGAAGACAGACTAACAAACCCCCCGAGTCACATTTCCAGAGAAATGCTCTCAGACAGCAAATGCAGTAAGTTTGCTTCCTTCTTCTTCTCAAAAATATCAGAAAGGTAATCAGACAGGGACGTGATGATCATGTGACTTGGTGATGGGCGTGTTGTGAGGGGTGCGTGATCTAACATGGCAGCGCGCTGCTAGAAACACTACAAACTTTTCTCGGCTTTTTTCTCGACTGTTTTCTTTCTGTTAGTTTTTTTTTTTTTCTCTCTCTCTCTCTCTCTCTCTCTCTCTCTCTTCTTCTTCTTCTTCCCCGCTACGACATCACCCGATTAAAACCTGGATTACGACTCAGACCTGGACCACCTGGAGGACTACATTGACAAATGCTTCAATAGACTATGTACAATGAGCCCATCACGCAAATCCAAAAAACCGCGCAGTTCGGACTCTCCCAGTTTAACCGATTCATCTTCACCAACATCCACTCCTACCAAAACAAACTGTTGTTCCGAAATACTTTTATCAATCAACGAGCGCTTATCAAACCTGGATTCCAGACTCTCACTAATCGAAGTTCTTCACAAGGAATTCCAAAATCTTCGCCATAGCCTGGAATACAGTCAACAACAAGTCGATTCACTTACAGAAGAAAACAAATCATTTAAAAGCTCCGTGGACTCACTCACCGCTAAACTTTCGACTGTAACCACTCAACTCACCTCCGTCACCGCCGAAAACAAAGCTATGCAAGAAACCATCCTGGATCTACAGTCACGCAGTATGAGAGACAATCTAATCTTCTCCGGCATTCCCGAATCATCCACCGAAGACCCCGAAAAATCTGTTAAGGACTTCATGGTTAACCAGCTCAAACTTACACCAGGGACTGTCGAGCACATCACATTCCACCGCGTACATCGTTTAGGACAGAAACTCCACAACTCTACCCGACCCCGGCCCATCATCGTCAAATTTGAACATTTCAAACAGAAAGTACTGGTTCAGCGACAAGGCCGGCAGCTAAAAGGGACTCATTACGGACTCAACGACCAATTTCCACAAGAGATCATCCGCAGACGTAAGCTACTCTTCCCCATCCGCAAGACAATGATCAGTCAAGGTAAAATAGCAATCATTACAGTAGACAAACTATATATTGATGGACAACTATTCAGAGACAAGGACACTACTCCATGGCTTTACTAATTCTAGAAACTGTAAAAGATGTATAGACAATAGACCCACCCATGCTCCTCTCTCATTCTAACTGTATCATCCTCACATTTCTTTCTTTCTTTCTTTCTTTCTTTCTTTCTTTCTTTCTTTCTTTCTTTCTTTCTTTCTTTCTTTCTATCTCCCTCCCCCCCTCTCTCCCCTCTCTCCCTCCCTCCCCTCTCTCCCTCCCTCCCTCTCCCCCTCTCCTTATCAATGTATATTCTCACATTAAACTACCTGCACCACGCACACACACATTAAATGCACCAAATTAGTCTTCTTGCTCACTGTTTATATGTTTCGTTGTCGGTTACAGGTTTTTGTGTTTGTGCTGTTTTGTATATCATTTGGTATTGTAGATCCACACACACACACACACACACACACACACACACACACACACACACACACACACACACACAGAGAGAGACTTATACTCACACAGCATAATTATGAGGTATACACTATAGGGCCATGCAATTAAATTTTTTAACTTGGAATATTCGTGGAGTTGCCTCACAAGCAAAAAAAAAACAAAGTCCTAAATTACCTAAAAAATATGCAAGCTGATATATGTTTATTACAGGAAACTCACTTCTCACAATCAACACAAAACTGCTTAAAAACTACATACTTTAACCACTGTTTTTCCTCCTACTATAACTCAAAACAAAGAGGAGTATGCATCTTAATTAACAAAAAAATACAATTTAACCACCATACAACCATTTCAGATCCTGAAGGCCGTTTTATCATTATTAACATTTCAATCGACAATAATCCAATCACAATTGGCAACATTTATGGACCAAACTCTGATGACCCCTCCTTCTTTTCAAATTTCTTTTCCTCTCTTTCAAACCTTTCCAGCTGCCCAATAATTATAGGGGGAGACTATAACACTGTAATCAATCCACCATTGGACAGGTCAAAACATACAGGAAAATCCTGGCAATCCTCCAAAACAATAAAACAGTTCATGAGTGATTTTGGTCTTGGCGATGGTTGGAGGCTACAACACCCACTCGCCAGAGAATATACTTTTTATTCCAATGTCCACCAAACTTACTCCCGCATTGATCTATTTCTAATCAATAATTCAATCATACCAAATATTGTAGAAACTAAAATTCATCCCATCAGTATCAGTGACCATGCTCCGGTAACTCTCACATGGAACCCACCTGCAATACAGAAGCACCCCACCAGATGGCGTTTTAATCAACACAGTCTCACCCCTACTCGTCAAATGTTGCCGAACGGTCAAGGGACCCTGACGTCAGCTGTTGACGCACAGGGTACCCCTAAATCGCCATTTTTCGACGTACTGGGTAATCCACTGATTTCAATGAGAAACCTAGGACGTCATAAACAGACGTGTTGGGCATGTGAATGTTATCGTTATGATGGAATATATTGGGTTATAATTTTTACATTATGACATGTTGGAGTGTGATTCTCAATTTAATCAGCCAGCACAATTGTATTTACATTTATTTACGCTATGATACACGTTTGAAACAGCAGTCAAACCCCACCCCGCCCTAAACCTATACCCATTTGCGTATTATATGATATAAAACACAGACTGTAACAGACAACAGGCACACTTTATTGAAAAAGTCCAACTATTCCGAGGCCAAACGATTGAATTGTGTGAAGAAAAGACCCAAAAGCAATCACCGTCTCTATCCGCGCCGCGCTCCGCGCGCGCCCCGGCGTCACACTGAAGACGCCACAGGTAGACCCCTCGGCGTCACGCGATGGACGACTGGGAACCCAATTGCTTTCAGTGGGAAACCTTTGGCGTCAACATTAGACGGCAATTCTATCGGTATGAAATCGCGCTGAAGAAGTCTCATTCAGAACACATCGCGATGTTTGGCATCAGATCACGTGTGCCACATGTTGGTGAGTAGTCATACATATTATGTCCTAATATTTGATATAAAGTATTTTCTGCTTGTCGTTATCGATCATGTTCAGTCACTGCATTGTACCTGTCATCATCTCCACTGAGGCTTTGCATTTCTTTGCTTTCTAAATAAACACACCTTGCTAATAGGGTGATTAAACACTGTCACGTGACGTGCTATAGACCTTTAAACATTTGTTAATATTTAATAATAATTACTAGTGTAGTTCCAACGTGGCATTTGTAGTAGAAGCACAATAAAAAAATAAAAAAAAAACACTTGTCATGCGTTTACCACAGTATTGGTAGTTTTAATGTGATATTTGTTGTAAATAAACAGTAACCACAACAATTGCTATTTTTAATGTGATATTTGTTGTAAATAAACAGTAGCCACAACAATTACCATGCTTTAAATGCATTTTAATGTAAAATCCAAATATTGTTATTTAAATAGTATACTTTATAATGCTATATATTATATATTATGACTTTTTTCTCTCTTTCTTTTTTTTTTTTTTTACCTGAAAAGACCAAAAGGGCCTCTCGGACTCAGTCAACCCATTCTTGTTTGTGGAGAAGTAACGGAGAAAACCAAAAGCTGCAACAGCAAATATTTGTAATGGTATGTATGTGTTGGTTTGAACCCTTTATCAAACATTTTATTTAGCATTTGTTGTTACTTATTCTTACAAATCCCATATCTCAATCATTAAGAACATATTCCCGAAGTCTTAATAATTCACAAGATTTAACAAGTTGTCAAATTCGTATGATTCTCGTACATATAGCTCTGAAAAAAATGAAGAGACCACTTAACATGGATTTCTAAATGTTAAGTGGTCTCTTAATTTTTTTTCCAGAGCTGTATTTGTATATGAAGAGTTCAGATGCAAAAGCCTCAAAAAGCCACTTCGGTCACATGACATCAGATATTCAATTATTTTTTCTTAATCAGATCAGTTGCACTGTTTATAACGTCCCGTTTGCATGTAAATAATTTATGTGATCACAAAATCAAATGAGTTATCTACATTTTCAAACAAATTCTTATGATATAGCTTGCTATTACATACTTTTAACTGTCTTAATTTATATGTTTTAAAAACAATAGTATTTGCACAGAGTAAATGATACTTTCTTGTTTTACAGAAGAGAAGAAAGACCAGACCTTATATCGAAGCAAGCTAAGAAAATAAGTCCTTTGTTTAGGGTGAGGAAGGAAGATGGTCATCTTGTGCCCGAAGAAGACAGAAAAGTGCGCAAGTCCATTGGTATGTCTTGTATTGAAGCAATGCTGTAATATGTAGTACAAAATTTGATGTTGATCTCTCAAAGGACTATTCATTTCAACAGTGATCATTCTTTCTACTCTGATAAAATACGTACCATTATTCATGTCTAAATATTTTAATAACTCCTAAAATAAGCAAATGAGGTTCTGTATCTTGGATTTATTTAAAATGGTAAATATTTGTTTTCCCTTTTTGATACAATTATTATTACACTTTTGGCCTTCAGTTCTTAAAAACTGCACCGTCTTTTTGTCTTAGATAAAAGTAGACAAGTGTGGGAAAAAGCATTTAGTTGTTATAAACTCCATGTATTTCTCCATTGTTTTGTAGACCATGGATGGTTCTGGGTAGCTTTAGAAGATAATGAGTTGGGACATATTAGGAATCAAATAGTAAATGTTCTTTGAAATATCTGGTTAGTTCTTTCTAAAAGATCTACTGTTTAAAAGGTTGCTGTTGATATGGGTAAATTAGTTTTTGTTCAGTACTTGGCTAATATTATGGGCTGAAATATTATACATAATGCTTCAATGTGTATATTATTTTATGTACTGACTGCTGCTTTGTAAATTTAAATCAGGAATTGGCATTTCTGCCCATTTTGAGGTGGAGAGTTTACTGAAGAACATAGGTTAACCTGACTGTACATTAAACTTAATATGAATTGTGTTTGTTGTTTTACTTTTAGACCAGGACTGGAGAACGCCGGATTATACGACTTCTTCCTCTGGTTGTGAAAAGGCTACACAACATCAGTGATCACATCATCTGTACATTGATTATACTGTAGGGTACAAGTGGGCGAACTGTTTAGAAGAAGAAGAACATGAACATGATAGAGGGAAGAGACAGAAACCAGTCTAGTTGTAATAATGAATCATTATTTTCCAACACTATATCAAATCTGTTTTCTGTATCATAGTTGACTGGATGGGATTATGTGGCACTCATTTGTGTGGCTTCAGCAGCTGTGAATGGATTAATATGATGTTAATGTGTTTTTTAAAACCCATTTTTATTTATCTTGAATCTAATTTGACTTTATTCTACTTTATCAACTGTATACTGTATCCTCCAATAAAGTGTTGAGTGATAAAGTATGGTGAGTATTGTGTATGGTGTTTGGTACAGTAAATACACATTCAACAAGTTTATTTAGGTTATCTAATTAATTACCAAGAATATTTTTACTTGAGAAGTAAACATTTTTTATCTGGTTATATTATATTTGGTACAATGCTCCAAAAAGTTGTATATACTTGCATGCTGTGACAAGTATGTCAGTTTTCAGTGAAATAAAGGGAAGGATTACAAACACTTCAAGCTTAACTGAAGATGATCCATGTTGATCATTCTGGTACATCTACTACTGCAATAAAAATTAAAGCATGCACATTTTCGATGCCAGGTACGTGAAGAGGGTGTAGATGAAATTGTGACAATGTCTCTTGTTATTTTACTTAATGGTGCATAGTCCTATATTTAATAGTAATAATGAAGTGTAAATAATATAAATAGTTTTTGTTTACTCTGGAAAGTGGATAATGGCAAGTTGTTGCAGGTTCATCCATTATATTTATTAGTGTTTATCCATAAAAGAAAAGAAAACTTAATAATTATTATTTTACAACATTTCTTTCAAATATTTCTGTATTTCATCAGATGGTCTTACAATATCAAAACCTATACACAAGCATGACGTTAGAATAGAAAAGACAAAATACTCTGATATTTAAATGTGACTCAAAGTTTGTTGTCCGTGATGAGGAGAATAGATCTGTGTATGTTGTACTGCCCTTACACCTCCAGGGACCCAGTAGTGGCCCCTTGAAGAGCAAAAAAAAAATCATATTTCAAATGGCTTTAACTCAAAGTCTGGTTAGCGTATCACAGAGAAAATTGGCAGGACAACTGCATATGCAATGTTTACTAAATAATGTTGGCCACAGTTTTCAGACATATATGGAAAGCTGCCATAAAGGTTTTTTTAAAAGTGCTCACAGTAAAATATACAATTTCAGCTGGGCCCTCATATATGTCATAAAGGTTTACACAATGAACATATTTTAATATCCAGTTGTCCATTAAATATGTTATTTACTTAACATTTATTGTTTCATTATGAAACCTTTTAAACTACATTTCCCATATATCTGTCATTGTATCAATGCAATGGGAAACATGGCGCTGTAGTTCATAGAAGTGTGCAGAAATGCTTAGGGTTAGGGTTGGGTTCTCAGTAAAGGAGTCATTTCTCAGAACATAGCGACACTTTATAGTTAGCTTAACATATTACTGACGTAATAACACCAAAACATACTTTGTAACATGAAACGCCGTTTTATATAAGTTAAAACAAATAGTCCAATCACAGCGCGTTCTGCGATAAAGTCACAGCCAATGACAACCCAGCTGAACAGAGGCGTCACACTTACTTGTCCATTTATGGTAAATTATATCACATCTCATCCGGTTCAACTGAAGGGGTAGATTCCTTAAAGAATTAATATTTAGGCTAAATATTATATTTATTATAATAAATATTAAATATTATTTATTCTAAATATAGGCTAAATATTTATTTATTCTAATTAAATAATAAAACTCACATTTTAAAATGAAAGTCTTCTTTGTGTGGTTAAACTGATGCATAATAAATATATTTGAAAGAGAATCCTTTTTCTATGCAATGGTCTACAAGCATAAACTTCTTTAAGCCATCCTTTATAATCTGAACTCTTGGAATTAAAACAAATATAACAAAAGCACAATGAATGCACACAATTTTGTAAGCATATTCCAATATTTAATGTCAAACAGTTTAAATACAAATGTAGTGCCCATATATATATATATATATATATATATATATATATATATATATATATATATGCAAAAAATAACATTTTACATTCTAAACTTTAATACTATATATTTGCAATTATTGTTCACTTTTATTGTAACTAAATTAAATGCCAATTAAAATAGTTGATGATTATTGTAAATGTTAACCATTTTCAGTAAGAAAATACTTCTATAAAGTACATTCATGTTACAGTTACATTAACAAGGTAGTGATATAATGATAGGTAGTGAAATAATGATAGAGGTAGTTATGGTGGACATGTACTTTAGTGACCATTGTAATAAAAGTTTTAATGAATAATTATTGATTTCAAAAGGTATTAACTCTCACTATCTTCATTTGTTCAAACAAACAACAAATGCAGAAATATACATTGGACTATAGCATCATGAAGTCAATGCATGACTAGAACTAGTGGATGGCAATAGATATGTCCTTCACTAAATCTCCTGATGATAAAGGCATAGGCAGACATCAAGAACAGTTTATGAATATTGGTTCTGCATATATCAAAGAGATCATAAGACTCCACAGACTCCATGTGAAGACTTTGAGACACTGTGACAGAGCAAAGGGTGCACTTCACTGGACATGTCCTATGCATGCCCAAACAACAACACCCAAAAACACTTATGAAGTGGACACCACCAGGAGGACGCACGAGACAGGGAAAACCAAGGAAGATATGAGACAGATGTTTCACGAAGACCTCAATGCCGGTGTTCCATGAGAAGATGTGAAAACGTGGCCACAGATCGAATATGTTGGAGGACACATGTTGCCCAATGTGCCCAGGACAGGACATGATGATGATGTTGTCAGTTTATACATAACTGTAGGATTTATTTCTGTAAAAAACGATGCATAATTAAATGTTAAATACATTTATGTAATAAGTTCACAGATACGTGTGCATTCCCATTATTAAAAGTATATAATAGCAAGCTATATCATATGAATTTGTTTGAAAATGTAGATAACGCACTTGATTTTGTGATCACATACATTATTTACATGCAAACGGGACGTTAATAATAATAAAAAATAATTGAATATCTGATGTCATGTGACCGAAGTGGCTTTTTGAGGCTTTTGCATCTGAACTCTTCATATACAAATACAGCTCTGGATATACTATACTATTTAAATAACAATATTTGGTTTTTACATTAAAATGCATTTAAAGCATGGTAATTGTTGTGGTTACTGTTTATTTGCAACAAATATCACATTAAAACTACCAATACTGTGGTAAACGCATGGCAAGTGTTTTTTTATTTTATTTTTTTATTGTGCTTCTACTACAAATGCCACGTTGGAACTACACTAGTAATTATTATTAAATATTAACAAATGTTTAAAGGTCTATAGCACGTCACGTGACAGTGTTTAATCACCCTATTAGCAAGGTGTGTTTATTTAGAAAGCAAAGAAATGCAAAGCCTCAGTGGAGATGATGACAGGTACAATGCAGTGACTGAACATGATCGATAACGACAAGCAGAAAATACTTTATATCAAATATTAGGACATTATAGGTGTGTTCGACATCGGCTGCGGCTGGATGGATGCGATCGGCGAGAGTAGCCGAGTGCAGTCGGGGAGGAGCTGCAAACGGAGACGTGAAGTCGGACACTTTCTGCTTCCCGTGGTGACGCTTGCACTGCGTTTGCAAACTTTATCACAGCTGAAGTTAAATAAATGCAATATTTCTCAAATACACAGATGTTTCAAATGACATTTTCATTCAATACTTTATGTACTGTTTAATAAAGTGTCTATTTGGACAAGATTAATGTTCAACATACAAACATACACTATCAATGAAGTGTTGTCAACGGTTTTTATCAGTTTTAGTTTGATAAACATGATGGTATAACATCGCGGCTACATGAAAAGAGGTTTTACTGTTTTAAATAAATGATTTGTGAGCATTAGCATAACCTAAGGTTTTAGAATAAACACAAAACGCACGTGATCGCTGTCATGCGGTGAATCGGCCAATCATGGATCAGCTGTGTCGTCATCAGAGCTCTTGCATCCACCTGCAGCCCCCCTTGAGAATCTGCAACGGCTGCATCAGCCGGCTGCTCTCGAATCGCTCTCGCGGTACTTTGTTGACAGACGTCACAGTCACGTGCTGTCGGCGCTGTCTCAAGTCGGACAACATTTCTAACCGGCATGCACTGCTTCAAGTCAGCCGCCGATCGGTCTGCGCATCGCTAGGTGAAGTCGAACAAGCCTAATATGTATGACTACTCACCAACATGTGGCACACGTGATCTGATGCCAAACATCGCGATGTGTTCTGAATGAGACTTCTTCAGCGCGATTTCATACCGATAGAATTGCCGTCTAATGTTGACGCCAAAGGTTTCCCACTGAAAGCAATTGGGTTCCCAGTTCGTCCATCGCGTGACGCCGAGGGGTCTACCTGTGGCGTCTTCAGTGTGACGCCGGGGCGCGCCGCGCGGATAGAGACGGTGATTGCTTTTGGGTCTTTTCTTCACACAATTCAATCGTTTGGCCTCGGAATAGTTGGACTTTTTCAATAAAGTGTGCCTGTTGTCTGTTACAGTCTGTGTTTTATATCATATAATACGCAAATGGGTAGGTTTAGGGCGGGGTGGGGTTTGACTGCTGTTTCAAACGTGTATCATAGCGTAAATAAATGTAAATACAATTGTGCTGGCTGATTAAATTGAGAATCACACTCCAACATGTCATAATGTAAAAATTATAACCCAATATATTCCATCATAACGATAACATTCACATGCCCAACACGTCTGTTTATGACGTCCTAGGTTTCTCATTGAAATCAGTGGATTACCCAGTACGTCGAAAAATGGCGATTTAGGGGTACCCTGTGCGTCAACAGCTGACGTCAGGGTCCCTTGACCGTTCGGCAACATTTGACGAGTAGGGGTGAGACTGTGTTGTTTTAATACATCACTCTTGAAAGATCCAAAATTTGACAGCTACTTCAAGAAAGAGTGGACATCCTTCCTTGAAATAAATGACTCTCCAAAGTCATCAGCATCACTTCTCTGGGAAACATGGAAAGTAGTATTACGGGGGGAAATTATATCATATTCAGTCCATAAAAAAAAGAAGGAAAAAGAAAAAGAAGTCCAACTAGAAGAAAAAATTAAAAAATTAGAAATTTTACATGCAAACAACCCATCAGAAACCATCCATAAAGAATTAAGAGAAAATAAATATTTGCTTAATGAAATAATAAACAAAAGAAACCAGTTTCTTATTCACAGACTTCGTCATGAGACTTTTCACCATGGCAACAAATCCGGTAAATATCTAGCCAGTCAAATCAAAAGAAATAAAGAAAAAACAGCTATAACCTCTATTAGAAACTCAGCAGGGAAGCTAACCAACTCACCAGTTGAGATAAACAAAATATTTGAAGAATACTACACACAATTATACTCATCGGATCTGGACCCAAACCAAGAAGACATAAACCAATTCCTTGATAACACCCTTCTACCAAAACTCAACCCGGAACAAATGAACTCTCTCGAATTACCAATCACTGAAAAAGAACTCCACTCTGCGCTCAATCACATGCAAAATAATAAAGCACCAGGACCGGATGGCTTCCCTGCTGAGTTCTACATTCATTTTTGGTCAACCTTATTCCCACTATTCAGTAGAACAATAACAGAAATAAAACAAAATGCTAAATTCCCATCCCACATGAACACAGCGCTTATATCACTCATCCCTAAACCTAACAAAGACCACACCCTCACATCTAACTACCGTCCTATATCACTTATAAATGTTGACATAAAAATTATCAGCAAAGCATTATCCTACAGAATTGAAAAAATAATACCACATATCATCCATCCTGATCAGACCGGCTTTATAAAGGGTAGACACGCATCCAACAATACTCGCAGATTATACAATTTAATGCATTACTCATCAGTACAACAGAAAGATACTCTCATTGCCACCTTAGATGCAGAAAAAGCTTTTGATAGGGTCAACTGGAAATTTTTATTCACCACACTACAAAAATTTGGCTTTGGAGAGTCATTTATTAACTGGATCAAGATTTTATACACATCACCTTCTGCCACAGTCACAACCAATGGACTAACATCACAAAGCTTTGCACTGCACAGGGGGACGAGGCAAGGATGTCCACTCTCTCCATCTCTATTCACCATTTTTATTGAACCTGTAGCAGCAGCCATCCGCCAAAACCCATCAATCAAAGGTATTGAAACACCACAACAAACACATAAAATCTCACTTTATGCAGATGATATTCTACTATTTATACAAGAACCTCTAGTGTCTTCACAAGAAATAATTAAAACAATCCAGTCTTTTTCAAAAATCTCAGATTACGCAATAAATTGGAACAAATCATCCATCCTCCCTTTACATAAAACCAAATGGGATGTGGCACCCCACCAATCACCCATACCTATATACCATGATCACATCACTTACTTAGGCATCAAGATTTCCTCCAGACTGTCAGAGTTGGTAACACTTAACTTCACACCACTACTAAAAAAAATAGAAGATGACTTGCTTCGATGGCTCAACCTTCCAATCTCCATAATTGGCAGAATAGCAGCAATTAAGATGACAATTTTACCAAAAATCAACTATCTATTCTCAATGATTCCAAGCCACCCCACACTCACCTGGTTTAAATCATTAGACTCCATTATCACTCGCTTTTACTGGAAAAATAAAACACCAAGGATAAAACTCACTACACTACAAAAAAACAAGGCTCAAGGAGGACTAGAAGCACCAAATTTTTATTATTACTCGATAGCTAACCAACTGCAATACATATACAAATGGACCCACCCCACCCAATCCGATATTATATGGCTAGATATAGAACAATCACTCTGCAAAGAATTAAATATAGCTGACATACCATTCCTCACAAAAACAATCAAACAACACACATGTTTTAAGGCTGTAACTATAGCTTCCACTCTGACAGCCTGGTGGAAATTTCACCAAATCACAAATTCTGTACTAGCTCCATCTATCCGCACCCCATTGTGGAACAACCGTGACTTCATTAGCAATAAAAAAATACTGAACTTTCGCACATGGGCTGAAAAGGGTATCACTCATATTAACCATATTTTCAAATCCAACACATTAACAACATTTCCGCATTTGGCCCAGGAGTTTGGCATCAGGAGCAATGAATTTTTAAAATACCTGCAACTCAAATCTTCTGTTCTGGCAAAAATAAACATCCGAGCCACAAATTTAGAACTTCCACCAGCAATATCAGACTTGGTTAACATTTCATCTCCAAAGAAACTTCTCTCCAAAATATACAAAATCATTTCAAATCAATTTCAGACCATATACTTACCAACAATAAAATGGGAAAACGATCTCTCAATAGTTCCTGATGCCAACTTCTGGACCCAAATCTGTAAAAACATCTATTTCATGTCCAAAAATGCTAATCTTCAATTGATACAATACAAAACACTTCACAGAACACACTACACGGCCAATAGATTAGCTAAAATGGGTTTCACATCAGAAATTTGCACACATTGCAGTCAGAAATCTACAGATACATACATCCATGCAACCTGGCACTGCACTCCTATCAAACACTTCTGGGAAGAGGTCACACAGTCACTATCCACTATAGTGGGCTGCCACATCCCACTATCGCCCTCTCTTTGCTTGCTTGGGGACCTCACAATAATTACAGATAAAACTATAAACTTTAAAACTCTCCTCATAGCCCTAACCATTGCCAAGAAAACTATCCTCATGAACTGGAAAACTCGTAACAAAATACACTTTAACCACTGGAAGAATCTTCTCACCGACTTTATTACAATGGAATACACATCTCTCCCCTATAGTCCCTCATCTGAAAGCGACCTCTGCCATCCAACACTTTCTGACCTCTTACAACTCTGAATCCTCTCTCTCTCCTTAACTCCGACTCCTCCAATCTCTTAATCAATCCACAGGTATTACTGCATAATTCCAATTATTGTCAATATTGTTTCATTGTTTCATTATTGTTATTGTTATGATTGCTATTATTTATTATTATTATTTTTATTATTGTTGTTGTTTCCATTGTTGTCTTTGCTTTCATCATTGTCGTCGTCATCATCATCATCATCATCATCATCATCATCATTATCATCAACTATTATTATTGCTGTTTTGGAATTTCAAACCTGGTTTTCATTGTCACCACTACTACTATAGTAAAATCGATTGATTATTTCTAATTTTCCCCCTAATCTTTTCATGTGTTTTTAATGCACCACAATGTAGAAGAGAAATGTGTGTTTGTATGTATATTTAAATTGGAAAACCTCATAAACACTAAGGCAGGTAGGACAGGCGAGAAATGGTTTCTCTAGGACAGCATCTCTGTCCTAAGTTGAGACACTCGCACAATGTCCCCCTTCTTTTAATGCACCTTAGACACTACACACAACATAGAAATAAAATAAAAAATAAAATAAAAAGTATAGGGACTGAAAAGATGTGGGGGGAGGATTATCTTATATTATTAGTATACTATGTGAAACTTATTGACCCATTGAAAGTGGTGACAATGATAAATATTACATAGAAAAAAAAAAAAAGAAAAAAAAAGGGACACTGATTATTACAATGATGATGATGATGGTATGATGATGATAAGTGGTAGTGATAATATAATAAATAATAAATGTGTAATTTTGCTTTTGAATACACACCCACACCTACACTCACCCACACACACCTTATACATTAACACACTTTTATTTCACTTCTAGAATTATGTAATTACTCGATTGTCAATTACTGCACTATTGTGGTTTGTATGTCTGTATGTCAATAAAAAAATAAAAAATAAAAAATAAAAAAAAAAAGGTAATCAGCACATCCATGAGTTGCTCTGGGTTCAGACAGATCATACCAAAACCTCAGAAAGTTACTATGTCTGATTTCGAAACAATTGATGGTAAAATTTTAGAAGACACGGTACTGCACATTAAAACATCAACCTCCGCCCTTGACGCACTCCCCACTTCTTTTTTCAAAAGTGTGTTTAGAAGCAGATCTCCTAGAAGTGGTGAACTCCTCCCTTCTCTATGGGACTTTTCCAAATCCAAACACCCTTAAAACTGCAATAGTTAAGCCTCTTCTGAAAAAGAGAAATCTGGATAACTCCATACTGAGCAACTACAGACCAATCTCAAATCTCCCCTTCATTGGCAAGATCATCGAAAAAATGTTTTCAATCAACTCAACAAATTCTTAAACTCAAACAGATACTTTGACAGTTTTCAATCTGGTTTCCGACCGCATCACAGCTCAGAGACAGTGCTCATAAAGATTATAAATGATATTCGCTTAAATACTGATACAGGTAAAACATCAATTCTGGTTCTACTCGACCTCAGTGCTGCATTCGACACTGTTGACCACAACATACTTCTTGACAGGCTGGTCCTAAAAAGAACAATATTGCTTACCACAGCTATGCTGATGACACCCAGCTCTACTTAGCACTATCACCTAATGACTACAGCCCCATTGACTCCCTGTGCAAATGCATTGATGAAGTTAACAACTGGATGTGCCAAAACTATCTTCAATTAAACAAAGACAAAACTGAAATCACTACATTTGGAAACAAAGATGAAACTCTCAAGGTGAACGAAGCATATCTTGAGGCTAAAGGTCTAATAACAAAAAATCAAGTCAGGTATCTTGGTGATTTTGGAGTCAGACCTGAGTTTCAGTAGTATGTCAAAGCAATAACTAATTATATAATATATAATCATCTCAAATAAGTTATACTATGACATTTTTCCAAATTATCTTTAGTTTAAATACCTTTTGTTTTCCAGACCTCCTCTTTAAACTTCAACAGCTGTCTTTATCTTTAGACACCACCACGTCTTGGAATCATCCTATGCCATATCTAATGACCTGCAGGATTAAACTCATGATTTGGAAAATTAGTTCATTATCACAGTTTTACTGATATCAATTATAACATGTTTGTTCTGGTCTCCACAAAAGTGAATGGCAATCACCTCATGGTCTCAGCTGACTCTTAAATGCCCCTTACCATCATAACTTTCCCCCAGGGTGCTCCCTGTCATTCAAACAACACCATGCATGCTGTTTTGGGTGAGCGGTATAGAGGAATCTTTCTTTGGGGTACACTGCTATATATCTTTCGGGCCTCTGGGCCCCTACAAAACACAGCTCCCCCTTATGATGCAGCTGGCCTCACAGACATCGGTTCCACTCTCATACACACCTCACATGAACCCCACCTCTTTTTGGGCAGGGTCCCAGCGTCTACGGTGATGACCCTGGCTTGGGTTGCCGCTGACCAAAAGGGGATCTTACCCATCTTCGGGAAATCACCTCGTGCCCACTGGTCATCGTTTGAGATCTTTGACCTTAACAGGATCGGATGTGTTTTGGAGCTTTGTGGAAAGTGCATTCCAGAGCCATTTAGTCTGCTTACTATAGGTAGAACATGGAGACAGGTTAATTATAACACAACTTAATTCTTTTTACTTTGTTTCATCTACAAAATTTAGCCAGATGGCCTGATTTGACACAATTTCAACTAGGGATGTCACAATACTCAATATAATAATATTGAACCGTTCGGTACGGCACTGACGGTTCAATACGCGCTTGTAAATTGGTTTTGCATTAAATTAATTATTTCTATTTCTCTTAGTTTGAAATATTCCTCTCAGTTTATTTAGCCTCTTGAGTGTGTCTGTGAGTCTACGTGCTGATAGCAAATATCCAGTCATATGCACTAAAGTTAGGGGTGTTTAGCCGTGTTTTAAACATAGACAAGCCTTGCCGGTTAAACATTTCATTCACAGTTTACATGCGCTGAGCGCTCACGCGCCTGTCAAACACACGTGATTACTGGTATTAGTAGTCTTACTGTTAATACTGTCAAATACACAAAAGGTTAACATATACAAACACAGTCGGTAATGAAGTGAAAGTAAAATTGTGCGTCTTTGTATTTGAGATGCGAGCAAGTCTTAGCAGCGCAGTGATTGTGAACACTGGTCCTTAAAGGGACAGCTTACCTCTAAAATTATGTAAATAAAACATCTAAAAAAGGAGAGAAATCACTCACTGCTCTTGGATAAAGTATGTACAGTAGCTGTCATTCAATGTATATTGCATATTGAAGACTATGTAGTTTTAATTTCAGCCTACATTTATTCATTCAATTTTGTAGGCCTATTTAAATGCTGCTATACATCTCTGAGCTGCCATTGTAAATCTTTATATATATTTATTTCATATTATACACCAGGAATTTAAAAAGGTTTTTTTTAAAGTGAAGTTTAAGTAAGGTTTTTCAAGTCTCTTAAGTAAAATAAAGAAAGAGTATTACATTTGTCACGACCACTTAGCTCACAGTAGCAATGACTTAGGGGAGACCACACCGTTAGTAAAGTTAAATCCAAAATAATTTATTTAAACAAGGATAAAGATAATAAATTTATGTTTTGAAATTGATTACTGTTAATAAGTAAAAGAGAAACAAAGATAAAGTAATCAAAAATGTAGTGCCAATCAGTAAAGTATCAAACAGGTGATAAGAAAAGAAAACAACAAAAGAGCAGGAGGATATGGCTGCCATCCACCTGGATGCCAGAGCAAAAGCAGACACACCCAGCTCAGAGCAGTAGCCTCGAGCAACTGGCAGGAGATATTTTCCACCATAGTCCAGCCCATAGATATCCATAATAATGGCTAGATGTCTCGTGCGCGCTGTTGGCCAATGTAGGTCGCCGTCCGCAACTGGCAGCCATCTTGTCACAGGCAGTCCGCTCACTCGTAACAGTGTGTACACCAATTTTCAAACTGTTTTGTTTGTTATAAACGTCAGAGATGTAGTTATGACACTACATACTTAAGAATAATTATAACCATGGACTTCAATATGAAAGTAACATTGAACAGAACAGGTAGGTGCAATAAAAAAAGGTATTTATGTTAAAACAATATATAGGCTACTAAAACTGTGTACCGAATGGCAACATGAAAAATGTATTTTATATATATATATACATACACACACACACACACACACACACACACACACACACACACACACACACACACACACACACACACACACACACACACACACACACACACACACACACACACACACACACACACACACACACACACACACACACACACACACACACACACACACACACACACACACATAGCTCTGAATTTTTTTCCGAGCTAGCTAATATATATCTATATATACTTTTCTAATAAGAATATCACTATTATAATAAAATATATATATATTTTAAATTAAAACAAACAAAAAAACATGCAAACTAAGTTTATTTTAACTAGACAAAAGATTGGTTGTCATAAAATCGTTATTGGTGTCAATAAAACCTATATAATTGAACAGCTCGATTGTGGTCTCAGCCTTGATAACATCCACATAAGTTAGCCGTGATACACAAGCTGCACGATTAAGTCGTTTATCGAAACGAAAAGCTGCAATTTCAACGTGTTAAAGCATCCAGATTTGTAGCCATGTTAATAACGTTTGTAAGAAACCAAACCATTTGTAAATCCGTCAGGATTTCAGCGAGATAAAAGTATTTAAGTTCGTACAGATCACTCCCCAGATAGCATGGTGACATTGATTCAATGTTGAAATTCCATCAGAATCATCATTTTGGTTGAGGTTGAAATTTCAATGCTAAGTAATATTGGATCAATGTTGAAAATTCAATGCTAAAACCATACTGGACCAATGTTGAAAATTCACTGCTAAATAATATTGGATCAATGTTGATAATTCCATGCTTTTCAGTGTTGAAAAGACAAACATTGAATCAATGCTGATGTTTGGTCAGTTTAATTCTCCACCGGTGAGGCTTACGGTCAATCTATCTGTCCCATTATTCAACATGTTAAGGCAAGTCCAAATCAATTGGCTACATTTGTGTGAATGTGAGCACATTTATTATCCTCAAAGGATACGATGAGTACACCAACGAGTGTGTGGATTAACAAAGAACACATAAATGTAAATTTTGTAATTGTAATCCTTTCTTTAACCTTTTTCTGGAAGAGTTAAAATTGTATGCGTGTTTGATTTCTGACTCTTCCAATAAGAAAGCTGTAAAAACTATGAATCTTTTTAAAAGGTATATTATTTTCCTGCTTACTGCCATGTAATGTTGTCATTCTGTGTTTCATGTTATTATAATAAAAAATGTAACCCCCCCCCCCCAAAAAAAACAATAAAAACAAACAAAGAACTTCTACCATAAATTTAGTCTATCAGTTTTAAATAAATAAAAATGTAGGCTATTATTATTATTTAAATCATGTAGAATGTACATGCATTTCATTATTTATCTAAAGAATACAGTTAATAAAGAATTTAGAATATGTGTCCCTATCGAATGCGCCACAATCCAATCCAGCAGGTGGCGGTAATGCACCTTCAAGACAACCACCACTCAGATCAAAGCAAGCGCAGCTGAACAGACTGCAATCCCGAAAAAGAGACACAGGACAACGATCGTGTTTTTTAGAGGTAAGTGGCCTACAAAAATATATTTATAGAATTCATCTCAATTTTAATTTAGTGTTTTTATTCATCTTTATGTTTTACAACTTGTGTGCTTCTCCTGAGCGAGTTAGAGTGAACTGCAATGTTAATAATAGTCACATGAACACCCTCGTAAGTTACAAAACCAACGGCCAGGATAATCTTAATACATTGAGTTTCAGTTTGTTTTTCACCAAACCATATCATATTTGTATTCATTTTTTTTCTTAAGATTGGCATATACACTGTGAATTGCATCCGAATTCTGACTCGTACAACTCGCTTTTTTTTCTTTTCTTTTTTTTCCGTGCGTCGTTTGTTGGGAGGTGTTCATCTATTTTATGCGATGATTTTAGTATTAAGATGATTAATCTGTGTGTGCAATGAGTAAAATGTGCATTTGTGGAAATGGTGCTGCACATGCATTCATTGACTTGTGAGTCGATCCTATTTGATTCATTTGGATTTTGAGACCATATAGGATTGACTCACAAGTCAATGAATGCATGCGCGGCGCGGATCCACAAACGTATCTTACTCATTGCATGCACAGATGAATCATTTTGAATCATCCTATATTCGTCCAGTGTATAAACGAGAGGCGATCGGAAGGTTAGATGAATTTCTGGCTTGTCAGTGATTCTGTTCGCCACTCGTGAGAGTATCTCACAGCTGAAGCAGAACTAGAACTGATTGACCTATTAGCTCTGTGAGGGGAAATACAATCAGCTCGTAGATCTGCTTCAGCTGTGAGATATCATCACGAGAGCAGATCACAATTACATCATTACAGTTTAATATTTAATGCAGCAAGAATAAAGAAAAGAAAAGAGTGAGATCTTTAAGTTCTGCAGGCAGCTATATCAAACTACAGAAATTTAGTAAACAGTTGTGCCTCCAGTTCGTGTTGTAAATGGAAAAAAATATCTTCCAAACCACCATGTAGCCGATACAGATCCTCTTTTATTTTCTTAATTTAGCTATTTGGTCATTCATTTACTTGTTTCATTTTCACACTTTATTTATTTACTATTAAATACAATAATATTATTAGATAAAACACCGGATATATTCACTTTGCTTTTTCATTCATTGTGTGTCTGCAGGTCCTTTAAAGTCTACACTAAAATGCATTAAATAGTCCTGAATTTGATGTTACCGTTTTAACTGGGATATCAAGATTTTGATAAAATTTCAAGTTTCACTTCATTTTGTAGTAGGCTATATTTGTAATGTATAATTAATCACATTTCCAAATATTTACTAACTTCTTGTTGTTTTAGATTGCGTGACTACTGATAAAAAGGAGGCATCAGAGTTTATCTTCGCTGGGACGGTGCAAAACTGGCTCCATTACAACCTGAAAGGCTTCGGGGACATTGCTCATGGTGGAACCCCCTGAGTTTGGAGTATTTTATTCTTTCTTCTACCTTCTTTCTTTCAGTAGTACTGTGTCATTTCTGTATTTATTGGCAAGTTTACATTTGTATTTACTTCCATTTTGCAGATGCAGGTTGTCATGTTTTTCTAGGCGCTTCCTATTCGTGTTTTAAATTCAGATGTAATTGTTTTAAAGGGGGGGTGAAATGCTGTTTCATGCATAATGAGCTTTTTACACTGTTAAAGACTTGGATTCCCATCCTAAACATAGACAAAGTTTCAAAAACTAATGTTGGACGTTTGATAGAGTATTTCTGTGTCAAAAATACTCCTGCCGGTTTCACACAAGTTTCGGAGAGTTTTTTTCGAGCATGGGTCTACTTGACGTTAATAGAACGGAAGATCCTTGTATGGGCCGTACGGGCTCTTCTCCCGGTAGGGTGCGCGCGCGCGTCACTAGAGAGAGAGGAAATGCACGCCGTAAACAGTCTCTCAGCTGCAGATCCAGTCCTCAATGAAGACTTATGTGGCGCGCCGCGCTCCACTTTATTCCTATGGGTGACGTCGAGCGACTTCAGCGCTACATTTGAACCGATTTGAACGCAGAAATGACGGGAAGCTTCAAAGCATCGCTTCAGTCGCGTCTCAAAGTGGATTTCCACGCCACTGCTGTCACAGGACTTCAAGAAGTGTGTTTTTGAAGGAGCGGTCCCAGCGATAAAGGTTCGGTCCTGCTTTGGAAGCAGCCGGTGAGTAAATCTGCTTCAAATGTCTATGCTGTTGGCTCGTGGAGTGAGTAAACATCAGTAAACGACACGATCGCCTGCTTCGTCATTCAAATGCGCTAACGGTTACTCCATTGTTGTTCTGTATAACGTTACACTAGTCTGACTCTGACGTGCAAAACCGCTTTGCTTGCTACTTCTAAGGTCTAGTCGCATACAATAGTCCATAAACCGAATCATGTCCTCATAAACTGCGAGTAAACACACACAAATGTTGACAGGCCCCTAAATACAGTACATACCACAGAGACGGACGTCCTGATGTTGCCGTTTCTCCTGTTCAATTTATTTCTGCCTCAGATTTGATTGTGGATCATTATCTGTATTCTGAGATAGCCATGGGTTTCTCCACGCTTGAGGACGTCACCGCTTTGTTCGCGATCGTCACTCTTTAGCTC
The DNA here is from genome assembly GCF_024679245.1 of Pseudorasbora parva. Classification (NCBI taxonomy): domain Eukaryota; kingdom Metazoa; phylum Chordata; class Actinopteri; order Cypriniformes; family Gobionidae; genus Pseudorasbora; species Pseudorasbora parva. The sequence continues at coordinate 38,947,099 of NC_090174.1, forward strand.
CGCCCACACGATACGCCTCCAGGCGCTCGGTTTTTTCCGGAAAGACTCGGTACAGCCTATATTTCTTTTATAAATATGATAAAACTAAAGACTTTTCGGAGATATGAAGGATGCAATACTACTCTATAGGTACTCAAGATTGACATGAGATTGACTGAAACTGAGTGTTTCACCCCCCCTTTAAGTCAATGTGAGATTTCCTGTTGTAACTGTGGGGCATAAATAAATACATTTGCATGTAAACTGAAGGATGTTGTTTACTTTGAGTGAGTTTTTGATGCAAAATCATATCGATTGCAGCCACACATGGTCCCTGATTAAAATGAATAAAATAAAGAGACAAATTAACTGGCATAGAATCCTGCTGTACATAAAGCAAGATTGATCTATTTTTCATTGTTGAAATAACATTATTTCACGGTGCAAACCTGATGAAAAATCAATGTTATATTTCAATATTGATTCAATGATATTTTGATTGATGCATTAACATTGATTCAACATTGATTCACTTAAATAAGTGGTTTAATTTTAGTTGAAAAACTATTGATTTTAAGCCCATCTTGATCTATTTTTCATCGTTGAAATAACATTATTTCAGGGTGCAAACCTGATGAAAAATCAATGTTAAATCACAACATTGATTCAATGATATTTTAGTTGATGCATTAACATTGATTCAACGCTGATTCACTGTTTGTCTGCTATCTGGATCATCTTACATCAGGTTCCACAGAGCCCGACAGAAAGCTTGCCTGATAAGATGGCCTCCGGTTATTACGATGGTGACTCCGCCGTAAGACATCTAGCTTTTATTATGGATATCTATGGTCCAGCCCATCCCCTACAATCAAATGGACCGAAAACGGACAGCTCCTCCTTCAGCCTGGGGTAAGAAACACAACCCACACATTCTATCCATAGTGGAGTAAGCACCCCCGGCAAAGCCGAGCGTGACACAATAAAATGTTTTTCTTCTTAACCTCTTTCTGTTCCTGTTGCCTAAGAATAGAAAAGCAAAAAAAAAAAAACCTATTCTACACATAGGTGAGAGGTTACAGTTACGTGCCAAATGGCCCTGCTGACCACAATTAAAACCCTTTAACAGACCTCTGTGCTCCAATCTCAGTCTGATTCCAAGTCTTTGGGGCGGTTACTCTCTTTGTTTGTAGCCAGTCCAGTTGCTGTTTAACTTTCCAATCAGAATTAAAATCCTGACTGGACATTTTCTTAAAAAGTTCTGCAGATTTCTTCCAAGTTAGGGCTTCAGAGCAGAGCTGCTTACAGCGTTTGCTCTCTTTTGTCTCAAAATCTCCATATTTTACATAAATAGGAAAAATATAGAAACTCATTGGTCATTTTTGAGAAAAATGCTAATGGTCTAATCAGATTTGAAGAATTATGCTAAGCTATGCTAAAAGTGCTACCGCCAGATCCGGAGATTGGCTGAATGGGATCGAAAATGGCAAAACTCTACTTTTGAGTTTAATTCTAGAGAGGGTGGAAAATTTTCAAAAAAGTGGAGTTCCTTTGAGGGGAACCATGTGTGCAGGATGGGCTTTGTGTCAGTGATTTTATAAGTACTGAACTCAAAACAAATTTACAAATATTTGAAATTCAAATATTTATTTGAATTTCAATAAAAAAAACACTTTATGAGCAGTTTTGGGCAAGTTAAGTAACTACTTTACCAATTACTGTATATCAAAAGTAATTAGTTACAGTAACAAGTTACTTTTATGTCTGCTTTTTAAATGTACATATGAACAGTACTAAACAGTCAAACACAATACATTTTTTTAGACCTATTTATTGTCATCAACAGGGCAACAGGCATTCAAATCAAGCAGTAGTACAGAGTTCAGTGTTCACCAGCAGCAACGAGCGTTCATTCAGCACAGCTGGGAGAGTTATGGCCTTTTTACACCTGATCACTTCATTTGTTTTCTCTGGCCAGATATCTAGCCGAATGTGAAAAGAACAAAGTAAATGCCTTCCAAAATTCTTTTGAGATGGATTTAAATCAGATAATCTTCCGGGCGTTTTTTCCGGGCCACTCATTTTTGAGTGAACTCACTATCGGCCACTGGACGCTAGGTCGTCACTTTAAAAAATAAAAACTTTAATCCAACAAACAAAGAAATTAAACAAAATAACTTCTTTGACATTAAAAACAAAACTGAGCTATTTTAATGGCTGCAACAATGTGTAATAGGGAGGATAAAAAAAAAAAACATGGGCCGGGCTAGTTCCTATATTTGAGCTTCTTGTCTGCAAGCGTTCATTTTCACAAAAGATAGTAAAAGGAGTAACAAACTCATTTAAATTTCAGTAATTGTAATTGCGTTACTTGATTTAAAAAAAAAGATTTAATTACATGCTCGTTACCGCTAAAAGTAGTGGAATTACAGTAACATGTTACTGCCAAAACACTGTTTATGACTAAACCACAGATAATATGTTGCATTCTTAAATGGAGATGTACTATACAATTGCCACCTAGAGGTAATAAACAGGATGGGTTCCAACTTAGAAAAGTTATTTAAAAATTAACAGATCTGATTTTTAAAATCAAATGACAACAAAAAGTCTGTTGTCGTGAATAAGTTCATGATTGCACATTCAAAAAGTTTTAACATAAAACATGCACACAGTTTCACTTAATTTTTCACTACTGCTTCTTTTCTGGATAGTACATACAGTGTAAACATGTTATTTAATAACAATTTAAGCATTTTGGATCAGAGAAAACCTCTCATTTATATTTATATATTGTCATATCTATATGCACCTAAATAACAGGTCATTAAAAAAACCAAGCACACCTGCTATTTCTAGCAAATTTCAATGCTCATCAATGCCATTGAGTAGTAAAACCTTTAAAAAAGGTAAGTGCTAAAGGTACGTGACATCCAAGTGACTGTTTCTATCCCAGCTGACAAACGCACAACTGTCCTTGTTAATTTTCACGCTGAGACTAGTGTTATCTTCTAGCATGATAACTCGATTCAAAGTGATTGACTGCAGCCAAAATTCTCTACAAAACATAGACTCTCTACCACTTATAACCTCTCTCTCTCTTCCATAGTTGCTATGATTCTGTGACACATTGACCTCTAAAGTCAAAAGCCCTGTATTGGACTGACACTGACCATAGGGTATACGGTAAGAGATCCTTAGATTGATCAAGTAGAAACCCTTTTTGAGGACGTGGAGGACTGTTTGGTTTTCCAGCTTGAAATTTTGGTAGCCATTGCCATCATTCATGATTTCCCACTTGATGCAGGGCCATTCTTCTGAACAAGCACCAAACAGGTTTCTTGCTGATTTAAGAGAGAAAACATGAGTCATGACTTTAGAAAAAACATCCACCCTGTAACTTGACCATAGCAAACAAGACATACAGACTCAATGATGCATATACTAATTACACAGTATTTGTCTGAAGTGTTTCTTAAAGGGGGGGTGAAACACTCAGTTTCAGTCAATCTCATGTCAATCTTGAGTACCTATAGAGTAGTATTGCATTCTTCATATCTCTGAAAAGTCTTTAGTTTTATTATTTTTATAAAAGAAAGATAGGCTGTAACGAGTCTTTCTGAAAAAAACAACAACAAGCGGATGGAGGCGTATCATGTGGGCGGAGCTAAAGAATCACGAGAGCGCGCCGCTATTGCATGAGAGCATCTGAAAGCTGTCATCCTCAAGCGTGGAAAAGAAAACATTACCCTAATAAACCATGGCTATCAATCAGATTCAACTAATACATATATGATCCAGAATCAGATCCGGAGGCTGAAATAAATTGAACAGGAGAAACAGCAGCAGGACGTCCGTCTCTGTGGTATGTACTGTATTTAGTGTCCTGTCAACATTTGTGTGTTTACTCGCAGTTTATGAGGACATGATTCGGTTTATGGACTATTGTATGCGACTAGACCTTAGCAATCGCAAGCAAAACGGTTTTGCAAGTCAGACTAGTGTATAGAAAAACAATAGGTTAGCACATTTGAATGACGAAGAACGCTTTGTGAGAATGTTAGGTTTATGTTTGGGATGGTTCAATAAACAAACAGACACCTATAGTGGTCAGCTAAACAAATGTATTTAAACACACACCATACATTGCATGCTCCATTGATAAATTAACTATACATGATCGTGTTGTTTACTGATGTTGAATTACGTGACGATAGCCAACTACAGACATTTGAAGCAGTTTTACTCACCGCCTGCTTCTAAAGCAGGACCGTGAACCTTTATTGTTGGGACCGCTCCATCAAAAACACACTTCTTTGTTAACTGTTGATTTGGTGAAGTCCTGTGAGTGCAGCGTTTATGGGTGTGCATTTGCTCTCGCTCTGGTTGCTCACGCACCTTTCCGGAAGAAAAGCCCATACGGCCCATACAAGAACATTCCGCCCCGTTGACGTCAAGCGGACCCATACTCGCAAAAAACTCACCGAAACTTGTGAGAAACCGGAAGGAGTATTTTTGACACAGAAATCAAACGTCCAACTTAGTTTTTGAAACGTTGTCCATGTTTAGGATGGGAATCCAAGTCTTTAACAGTGTAAAAAGCTCATTATGCATGAAACAGCATTTCACCCACCCTTTAAACTTAACCCATTTAATCCCATTTTCCTCCAGAGATGACATACAAATTTGTATGGTATTTGTAAGGATATTAAACAATCAGTGGCAGTTATGTAAAAAGAATAATTGTCAAGTGCATGCATTTTTCTTTTTCTACTACCATTCACAATTGTAACTGGTAATAGGTGTTAATGCCTTTACAAAGTTACAAGCCTCCAGCAATTATTTTAAAGATTGGTTTAAATAATGAAATTAGTGTTTTTTTCTTCTTTTAACTGAGGAGTAAACCTTGTTTGGCTCAATTTCAAAAAGGACAAAATAGCATTGCTATGTAGCAGTATGGCACAAATAATCAAATAAAATGGACTCGCTTATATTAGGTAGCCTTACTATGTACTAACATTGTAATTAATCATTTGATACAATGCACTTATTGTGTACATACATATTTTTACATTGTACTACTTACATTTAAAAAAAATACCTGCATGTAATTACGTCTGTAATTAATTTCTGTAGTTACATTAGTAATTACACAGTTGGCACTTCTCTTACACATAACTCTAGCCTTAAACTGACCCACACCACCACACCTGTCCCTAAATCTACCCATATCCCACCTCAATATCAGCAAAAGTGCTTTGCAATACAATTTGAACACAGTAAGTATATTGTAATTATTTTTTGATGTAAGTACATAGTACTTAAGGCCACCTAATATAAAGTGGGGCCAATAAAATGACAAATTATAGGAAATTGAAAGGTAATTATTATAAACTTCATTATAAACAAACAATAGATAAGTACAGATAGATAGATAGATAGATAGATAGATAGATAGATAGATAGATAGATAGATAGATAGATAGATAGATAGATAGATAGATAGATAGATAGATAGATAGATAGATAGATAGATGGCTGTCAATTCTGAGCTTTGACGTCATCAATGTGTAACATGGCAATATCAGGAAATAAATGTGTTGTCACATGACCTAACTACTCAACAATGTTTGACCTGCCAAGAATATGCTTTAAATGAACACATGCTTCATATAAGAAGTTGCTTTTTAATACCACACTGAAATATGTGAGGAGAAATTGTGACCAGTGCGATTTAATGGGTTTATAAGGACATGCAACACTGTCCACTTATTAAGTGGAATTACACCATGGTATAATCATTTAATTTCTAGTTACACATACCTTCAAGATGTACAGAGCGTCTTACTGGTGGTCCTTTAGTTTTCAAAGCCTCTGAAAATGCATCCTAAGAAAAAATAAAACTGCACATGAGTTCCAGAGACAGTTTTCAACGTCTCCCCTGTTAATTACATCTGAATGATAATGGCTGTAAACAATTAATTCATGCTTTTATACGGTTATAATAAAAACATGTATTTAAATATATATATATATATATATAAAAATATATTACCTTAGTAGTTTGTTGGTGTAACTGTAGCCACAGTAAAGTCGCGAGGAAAGCTGCGAGCAGCACCGCGGTGGCCAAGCGCAGCCGTGTCTCCTGACGCTTCATGGTTTGACAGTGCCGCATCAAAACCTGCATCATCTGTCCCTGCTCCACACCAGACTCAAACATCTCTACTTGAGCCATGTGCACTGCACGGATAATGCAACAACTTTACTTCGTCAGGTTGTCAGTGGCCCTCTTATAGCCTAGTTCAGATTACGTACGTTCAGCACAGACCGCCCTTTCTCCTGCCGTTGGGACTCGGGAGACACAGTTAGTCATAGAGTGGACGTAGACATCTGGATGCAACTCAAGTTAGTCAACGCAATGACCCAGATGAACGTGTTTTTTTTCTCTCTCAGAGGTTTCCTCTTCACAGTTAGAAAGGATGAGTCTCTGTTTTTTTGTCATTTGTACGAACTTTGTTCCAGATAGTCTTAGAAAACTGTGTAGTGATCACGAGTTGTTAGGGAGAAAAAAATGTGCGCGATTCATTACAAATTCTCAATCAAAAAAGTCAGTACAGGAGTAGGATCAATATCAAGTTTATTTAAAAATGATAAATCCAGTAAAATCCAAAATGATAGGCCTATAGGCTAAATTATTATTTAAGAGGTCAGATCAAATGTGTCACATCATTCAGAATAATACAATAATAATAATAGTAGGCTACCTAATAATAATAATAGGTTAATTAGCCTACACAGTTTTTAACAGACATCAAATGCTTACAAACTCATTTAACATATAGAACACTCCCATTTAATATGATTTTTTAATGCTTTGGAATGTAATGCGTTTCACTTGTCCAAACTGGTCACACGTTATTTTATTTGGTTACAGTGTAATTCCGCAAGGTTGACCGTGTAACAATTGTAATAACTAGCAGTGATTTTTTGCTCCACACGTGCGGTAATTTTCCACGAGCATTGGATGCTATATAGCCTACCTACGCATGCGTGGAACAAAAAAATCACAGGTAAGAAGTGATAATCACGTTTAAGATGTTTCAACTGTCCATCTGTTCCAACACGTTCTACACTGATAATAATTAACAACATAGTTTTAGGGTTAAAATTTATTTTAATGTTAGCTGCTTGTAATTATACCAAAGTGTTACCCCAAACCTGAGTTAGTCTACGTGGAAATCTGTAACTAACATGACTGTTGTGGAATGTATTAAAGCCTATGACAAACAAGTAAGATAGTTGTTCTGTGGAAACATTGACACGTTCTGTTTATAAATGTTATAATGTTTCAGTGATAAAATAAAAAGGTTTTGTGTGTAATAACCATCACTTTTGACACACAAAACAAGTTTGAAAGCTGGATTAACGCCTGGGCGTGGTGTTTGCAAATAGTTTCTAACAAGTGGAGAGCGGGGAGTAAACTTGATTTACCCTGAAAGAATGGAAGTGACATGTGACAACATGCCCCATAGGTGGACATATTGTACAATAGAATTCATAAAAGTATAAAATATAATAGCGTAATTCTAATAGGGGCTCATGGTAATGATAATGTGCCCCATCTGTAGGATGAATGCCAGCCGAACTTAGCCCCACTCACAACATTTTTAGGTCGGGTGGTTCAGTCTGGCCTCGATCCATAGAGGAGTGATTATGCCCGAACAAAAACAGATGATAAACAGTAACGCAATCATGCACGTCATCAAAGGCGTTTGGATTATATTTGTTCGAATCCTAAACGGAGAGCTTGTTTGTATATGCATTCACCTTCACTATTTCTCTCAAAAATGATGATCATGTTGGGTAAGTACTCTGTGTATCATTCAATTCTTAATTTTTTTTTACAACACCGGCAAAGATCGTTTATTTCAGCTCGCGTGCAGACAGAGTTGCCAAGTTTTTATAACAAAACCCGCCAACCAGCCACAAACAATAGCTTCTCTGGGAAAAAAAAGAAGATGTTTGGGGGGTAAAATGTGTGTTATTTTGGCAAGGTTGCCAGATAAAATTTGCACTCGTGGGTCTATATCACATAATAGTCGCTTCAACCCGCAGACATAGAAAACAACCCGCGGAAAAAAACAACACAGTGCAGTTGAGCTCTATTGACATTTGACAACTAAGGTAATGCGTCGCTTCGTTGCTCTGATTGGTTGTAGGTCTATCCAATTGATGTCTTTCCTGGTTCGGTTGAAACACGCCCCATAATCACAGCCCAATGGAGCAGTTTCAGACTCAGACTCATATTACTAGACTTGAGTATGACCACGTCAGGCTACCCCATCTGTGCAACTGGGAGTTAAACCCGGCTCGTGTCTTCTGCAGTTAGATCAGCATTAAAGAACAATCTCAACTGTTAAATAACAGATATAAGATTAAAATAATATCAGATTTGTCTTATTTTAAATAAACACAAAACAGATGAAAAATTTACTTAAGAAATTTACTTTTGCTATATGGTTACATAAATGTTTCATGATATCATCCACATATTTTTTACACCATTTTTTTCTCTATATTGTGTTGAAATGGCAACTAGTAAAGATACAAATTTTGGTCATGCTGGCATGTGTGGAAAGTTTTAAACCGTGTGTGTTACACAACCCCCGCGTTAGGTTGTGCCCCGTTCTCCCCTACTTTTGGATTCCTTCAAGGTCAGGTATGTAGGCTAAATAAAGTCGAGTAAAAAGCAGTATCTAGGAGAATGGTTGCATGGCTTACACGAGTCATGACAGGCAACAGAGCCAGCTGTCATATGTGTGGATTAGTTCTAACATCAACCGAGTTCACTTTTAATATAAATCATCCGCCACCAGCTCGAACCTAAGATTTTCTCTGATTTATATATCCGCACCTTGTCTGGCTTTTGAGACTGAACATTGGTCTGGGGAGTCTGCTCTGTATTTTCTACTGCACAAGAGGCGTGATCAACGAGCATAATTCAAATGACTCTGTATGCAATTGGATAGTCCTTCAACCAATCGGACCACAAGAGGCGTGATCAACCACAAGTATAAGTCTCTGCAGGTTAGTAATAGGAGTTACCAGATCAGAGTGTGTGTCCGTGAACAGAGGGCCACTTTCCACTTAGTTAGATGATTTGCCCACATCAAAGTGTGAGTAGGGTTTAGGGTTTAGGGTTGGGGTCCGGTTCCCGCAAAAGTGTGACAGAAGCAGGATAAATGATGTCCAGGTTTCAAGCCTAAGCTGCAGGGCAAAATTAAATCACAAAATCAAATCCGCACCTGATTATCACATTACAGTTATTCTAATTCTCCATGTTAAGCTTGATGATAAATTACACTGCTGTTAAATGAACAATTAGCCTACCAATTTAAAGTAAAAGTAGTCTACTTCTTTGCAAAATTGCATTTCCTTCATAGGCCTAGTCTAAACACAGGCACACCCTACAAACATAAATTGTCACGTTTTCTGTCGCTGCAACTCCGGAACACACATGCAAGAAATTAAATAGCCTACGTTCATCCAAAGCAAATGCTGGCTTTATGATTTTATTGTAGGCTATATACAACGCTTCACAGCCTTTACATATCACATGCACTTGATTTGTCCTGGTTAACTATTTGAGTTAAACACTCTCACATGGCAGGCTACATTTCTTTCCTATCTTTTTTGTTATTAATTCTCCTTTCGAAAATTGTCTGGTATCTGTCACAATAACTTTAATATTTCACATGTTCAAGTTATTCGAGCAACAGTTTTTCACTAACGGAAGAATGTGTAAAAGTACAGGCCAGACCTGCTGTCGGGGTTAAAAGCACAATAATTAACATGATAAGAAATATCTGTTTTTTATATTTGTTGACATGACAATTAGATTCAGATGGTAAATGTATATTAAGTTGGGTGTCCACCTTAGAGATAATCACCATATTTATAATGAAATCATCATATTTAAATATCATATAAAAAAAATACAATTTAATGAAATATGATTTAATGTTAGGCCTACTACTCTAGGTCTAAATCTATAGATTATTATATGATTTAATTTGCTGCTTTCAGAATCTTTACTTTTTTAAATAATTTGAGGTATTTGAATGAGAGTATATTTATTAAAAACAAGTGTGGTGGTACGATCGAAAAGGGCAAGTTCATGGTTACTTTGTTTCTCTGATTGTTTGATCATTTCTCTGACATATAGTATGCCTATAACGTCAGTTTTACTCGCAAGTGAATTGTTGAATAAACATGTTAGTACGCTTTGAAATGTTGCCTTGTGAAAGTGAACCAACTAAAAAAAGAAAGTAAACTTTGTTACAGATTATGGCCTATTGCGAAACAAAGAAAACCAGCCGCTTACAATTTAAGCACACAGAATGACTCGTCTGTGACGCGTCTGACTGCTGCAGTCTGTGAGAAATGTTACATTAGGGGAATACCTCCAGGCAATCGTTAGAATTGGGTTGTTTTTTTGTGTTTATTTTTTTTCTTTTTTCTTTTTTTTCCACTGGTAGGATAGAGTGGGGTAACATTTTTACCTTTGCTTCCCTCTAAGCAAGCTAAAATTATATATCAGTAACATTTACACATTTATAAATAATTCAGGATGTTTTCTAGCAATGGAAATGATCAGAATGGATTCGGGACGAGGGTCAGTGAAAATAGGATTGTTTTAAAAAAAGTCAGTGTGTTTCCCCCAGCTTGTGGTAAAACTGATACAGACCAGAAAAAATCAAGGGGGTAAAGTGAACCACTTCCTATTTCTACTCTGAAACTACCATAACAACACATGTTGTAACAGTTAGAATCCTGAGAGCTTGACAACCACACATTCCAGAACTATTGTTGGACTAGTAACAGAATCATGAGGATTGGTCAATTAAACACATTTGTTTCCAAACACTTGAAAGTAACTCTGAACAAAATCAAATGCAACATAATATAATTCAAAATGTTTTAATTAACATTTAAATGACAGATAGAACTAGTTTGATTAGAACACAGTCTGGGGGTCAGAACACAGGACCCTTAGAGCCAGGGAGTGTCTGAGGGTCAGAGCAAAGGACAATCAGAACCAGCTAAAACAGCCTGGGACTCCCAGCCTGTAGACTTCACTACACCCACCTGGATTAGAACATCAACCTACTGTCATACTCTACAACTAGGCCCACTCTACATTCCAGCCCTGAAGGTTATAGTGGAAGACAAGGAGTTGCTCTCTCCGTGTAGTTCCTCCAGGCCTTTTAGGTTGAGGCAGCTTCTTCACCACATCACATCAGCCTCAGGTTGTCTTTCTGGTAGTATTGCCTTGGCATTATGGCTTTTCTACAATGTTTATGACATTAAAAATAAAACATGCAATGTGTTATGTTTAAAGGTGTCATGAACTGGCTTTTTTTTTTTTTTTTTTTTTTTTTTTTTTACTGTTGTCTGATGTCAACTAATGACGTTTGTGTGGTTTTTACATTCAAAAACATCATAACTAATAAGTAATAGGCTATTTTCTACACTGGTTTTGAGGCTCTCTCCAAAAGCTGGGTTTTGATGGGTGTGCAGCACTGGAGACTTGGAAGTAAACGCCCACGGCTAGCCTAGGATTGGAGTTTTCAGTTTTCAGAAACTTACAGGATATTCTTATATTACCATGACCTTTTATATATCAAAGGCTACAGAAAGCTGATTTCTCAATTCATCACCCCTTTAAAAACATTATTACAAGCTTACCTTTGTAAATCAAGCACTGGAGACTTGGATAAGATTTGCATATTTAATGAGCTTCAGCTCCTGTCATATAGGCCTCTGTCAGTTTAGTTACTGAGGGAGAGGTCCCAGATAGCAAGCATGTTTGGGCCACATGTAGGTATGATCTGGCACATATGGCCCCGATATGGCATGGCTGAACAGATATTGGCCAGAATATTACCATATTTGTTTTGCCATCATAACTTTAAAATCGGCGGGAAATGTTCTCTTGGTTCACAACTCATTTTGAGGTATATGGCCCAAGATAACAAAGTAAACATGAGCGCCATAAGTGTTTGAGCTATGGCAAAAAGTGAGAAAGGCTGACTTGTGGTAAACCTTTGGATTATATATGGAAAAACAGAGGAAACCTGAAATCAAGCGCAGCTGACATCAGAGGTTTCACACCTCAGGTGGTTGCATCGCATTAGTGGAATAAATCGGACTGATACTATGGCACCATTTTCTTATCTGCTCTCATGAGTTTTCGGTCACGCATATCTTCAGGTAAGTGATGTTTTGCATTTCAAAGTCTTTTTAAGGTTATTCTGTGCAGCATTATGTATTTGTTTGAGGAGGGTGTCGAATTAGCCTCAGTTGAGTGTATTTGCCATTTCAATCCCATGTGTAATGCAGCACACAGTCACCAAACAAGTCATTGATTGATGATTTAAAACTTCGGGACTAGTTTTCTTGCATGCGTCCGTTTTTAATGTGCCTCAACTACCGTACAGTCTGACATTTATGACAGTTTTGATCTTACAGTGTGACATGGTTTACAGCACTGATTATGTTTGCACAGCCTGACAAGGAACAAACGTGAAGGACTATAATAAATCTGACAGTGTGTGCAACCAGGTTTAGTTTTGTTGCGGCCGTGACATAGCCTATAGTAACTTTTGGGAACGCGAGTGTGTTTTTGAGATTTGTGGCCATGAGATCTTTTGAGGGGAACAACATCTTTTTGTTCACGTCTATGAGCTTAAAGTGATGGTTAAGCCAAAAATTAATATTCTGTTATTTACTCGCCCTCATGTTGTTCCTAAGGATTTATTGAATGTGTGTGTGTGTGTATGTATGTATGTATGTATGTATGTATGTGTGTATGTGTACATTTTTATATATATATATATATATATATATATATATATATATATATATATATATATATATATATATATACACACACACACACACAGGTCCTTCTAAAAAAAATAGCATATTGTGATAAAACTTCATTATTTTCCATAATGTAATGATACTAACCCTAATGATATATGAAATTAAACTTTCATATATTTTAGATTCACTGCACACCAACTGAAATATTTCAGGTCTTTTATTGTTTTAATACTGATGATTTTGGCATACAGCTCATGAAAACCCAAAATTCCTATCTCAAAAAATTAGCATATTTCATCCGACCAATAAAAGAAAGAAGTGTTTTTAATACAAAAAAAGTCAACTTTCAAATAATTATGTTCAGTTAAGCACTCAATACTTGGTCGGGAATCCTTTTGCAGAAATGACTGCTTCAATGCGGCGTGGCATGGAGGCGATCAGCCTGTGGCACTGCTGAGGTGTTATGGAGGCCCAGGATGCTTCGATAGCAGCCTTAAGCTCATCCAAGAGTGTTGGGTCTTGTGTCTCTTAACTTTCTCTTCACAATATCCCACAGATTCTCTATGGGGTTCAGGTCAGGAGAGTTGGCAGGCCAATTGAGCACAGTAACACCATGGTCTAGTGTTGTCACGATACCAAAATGATGACTTCGATACGATACCAGACTAAAATATCGATATATCGATACTAAATTTATACCACAGTAAAATTGTTATTTAACTTGTAATTATTCATTGTTATTTTTTTTACTAAAAATTCATTTGGCCAGCATTTTCCTTAGGTTTGGGCATCGTTTTGATTTGAACAATTAGTGATCAATTACTATTAAAATTATCTCAATGTATTTTTTACAATGAATGGGGTAATTGTGTTGCAATAGCTTACACACAGCACAAGGAAGCTTGATTTCAAATGGTAAATTGAATTAAAAAAGACTAGTAAACAGTAATAAAATAAGAACAAATAAACAGATTACAAACAATAGCACAAATAAATACAATAGAATAGAAGATACAAATTAAATAGACTGCTTTATTTTTTCAGGTAGGTCTAACATCCAGATAAGAAACTGAATAAAAAAAATGCATAGTAATTACATTTAAAACGAAAAGTTGATAAGTCAAGAGCAGTTGATCGTTTGTCTTTTTGTAGTTTGAATAACAAATGACTGCGGTCCCTTTAAGACTAACGGACGCATGGATCCTAAACACTGTTCCTATGAGGGGCCGACTGCGTTTACGTAAATACTCTTCCAGATGTGCACTGATAATTTTTTTTGAGTGTATTTGACCAATAATAAGCTGGAAAAAGAAGCAAATGTTTGCACTTGTATCATGTCAGAGGCGGCTTTATTACGGTAGACTATGTGTGTGCGCTTCAGATGTGAGCACCAAATTGGCAGGGATTAGTAGAATTAATTTATGTTCAATCCCGCGCGAAATTCAGACCGATCACACACTAACACTAACACACTGTCATGAGGAAAAAGTCCAGCAGAACGCGCATTCGCCGTGCTCAGAGGTTAACCGGGCTGAGTGAGAATATGCCGGTGTGTGTCAACTTGCTGACGGTCAGAGAAGGAGAGCGCAGCTGGTATCGATACTGTAAAAACTGAGAATCGTATCGTTTCAGATATTACAGTATCGATACATATCAAAATATCGATATTTTTGACAACACTACTATGGTCACTAAACCATTTACCAGTGGTTTTGGCACTGTGAGCAGGTGCCAGGTCGTGCGAAAAACGAAATCTTCATCTCCATAAGGCTTTTCAGCAGATGGAAGCATGAAGTGCTCCAAAATCTCCTGATAGCTAGCTGCATTGACCCTACCCTTGATAAAACACAGTGGACCAACACCAGCAGCTGACATGGCACCCCAGACCATCACTGACTGTGGGTACTTGACACTGGACTTCAGGCATTTTGGCATTTCCTTCTCCCCAGTCTTCCTCCAGACTCTAGCACCTTGATTTCCGAATGACATGCAAATTTTACTTTCATCCGAAAAAAGTACTTTGGACCACTGAGCAACAGTCCAGTGCTGCTTCTCTGTAGCCCAAAAGTGGCTTGACCTGGGGAATGCGGCACCTGTAGCCCATTTCCTGCACACGCCTGTGCACGGTGGCTCTGGATGTTTCTACTCCAGACTCAGTCCACTGCTTCCGCAGGTCCCCCAAGGTCTGGAATCGGTCCTTCTCCACAATCTTCCTCAGGGTCCGTTCAACTCTTCTCGTTGTGCAGCGTTTTTTGCCACACTTTTTCCTTCCCACAGACTTCCCACTGAGGTGCCTTGATACAGCACTCTGGGAACAGCCTATTCGTTCAGAAATTTCTTTCTGTGTCTTATCCTCTCGCTTGAGGATGTCAATGATGGCCTTCTGGACAGGGTCGGGTCAGCAGTCTTACCCATGATTGCGGTTTTGAGTAATGAACCAGGCTGGGAGTTTTTAAAAGCCTCAGGAATCTTTTGCAGGTGTTTAGAGCTAATTAGTTGATTCAGATGATTAGGTTTATAGCTCGTTTAGAGAACCTTTTCATGATATGCTAATTTTTTGAGACAGGAATTTTGGGTTTTCATGAGCTGTATGCCAAAATCATCAGTATTAAAACAATAAAAGACCTGAAATATTTCAGTTGGTGTGCAATAAATCTAAAATACATGAAAGTTTAATTTTTATCATTACATTATGGAAAATAATGAACTTTTATTCATATTTTGAGAAGGAACTGTGTGTGTGTATTATATATATATATATATATATATATATATATATATATATATATATATATATATATATATATATATATATATATATGTGTGTGTGTGTGTGTGTGTGTGTGTGTGTGTGTGTGTGTGTGTGTGTTAAGTATATAGTGTGTTAAGTATATAGTGTGTTAGTTAAGTATAGAGTTAGTTTTTTTGGTGCAAAAAATTAATTAATAAATTCAAAGCCTAACCTGGCTAATGATAAATTACATTGATTAAAAAAAGTGAAAAAAAATGATGACAGAATTTTTTGGTTGAACTATCTGGTTGAACTAGTTTAACATTTATTTTAATCATAATTATGCAGACCTAGCTTTCAGGTTGTATTGCTGTTAACATTATTTAAATGTAACTTTTTATTGCAGGCGCAGTCGGTTGAAACAACGCGAGTCCCAGCAACACATTCCAACACTGATTAGTCACAATTCACCAGTGTGAGTGCCCATGCTCACCACCAGAGGACACTTCAAGATAGACTGTCATTCTATCATAAACTACATTACCCATTATCCTTTGCCCGGACTCATTAGCACTCACTGTTTACACCTGTCTCATTATCCTGTTTTCCGCCTGGTTATCTCTGTCATTCACCTTTAAAGGTAGGAAAGGTAGGAATTGGTTAAAATCTTTTTTTTTTCCAAGCTTGTTTAAACTTTCTTTATATATCAATACATAATTAAAATGTGAGGACTCTGAAAAAGAAAGTATAAAAATTGAGGGTCTGTAGACGTCTCACGACTGTTTTAAAGACAGCTCATTATTTCCATTCACTCCACCTTCTCCCTTCTGGGCTCTTTCCAAAGCCACGCCTCCAAAATACATAAACACTACACCAACCGCTCAGCTGGAAGACGCATTATTTACCTCCGACGAGCAGTGTGCATGTAGTGACAACATGCACCGGTATGTGTGATAGGGTGATGAAGTTACGCACCTTTATGTTAAAATCCTGCATCTCTTCCAGTAAAGATATACTCTGTTAAACGAATATTTGCCTTGCCGCTCATCATTCAACAAATATAAACAAATATGATGTATTTTAGTGCTCACTATCAAGCTAGAATGGTAAAGTTTAAAAAATATTTTTGTTTGATTTGGTAACGAGCTAGTTATACTTATAAGGCAAAGAAAACGGTAGCATCATGTTTTTCCAATAACATCAGTTATACTGTACTGAAGATGAATTTCGTGTAAGATTCATAATATATACTGTGTTTTGCATGTAAGAGTTTCCATGATGAAAGCATTGTTGATTAGTAGATTAGAAGCATTGTTGATTAGTAGTAGCTAAAGCTAACTTAGTTCTAAAAAAAGTTCCTGGATGCGGTGTACCAGCTTTTACACATGCATTTTGTTATCTAAAGTTAATTTTGCGAAATTCAACACAACAGCGATCAACTTGAGCTAAACATATTGAGTATTTATTATCTCTACTAATGGCTAAGTGTATAATATTGTAACTTTATGCTAAGTAATGTTATTAGCTATATTAGGCAGCTTCATGTGCTCTTGATACATGCTTCATGAAAACATAAACCAAAAAAATGTATAATCAAAATGAAAGATTGCCTGTCCAGGAGAAATACAGCCAGCAATGAGTCGTTTTTCAGGTCCCTCAGTTCTCACCATCGTTGAAAAGCCACACAGATATTTACTCGCGTTTGATTTCTTTGTTTATCCAAAGACTTTCTGTGCATTGCCTTTTCTCGTACTGTCTTCCTTTTTTGCATTGTTTGCCTTCGCTGACTGTAAACCCCTGCACTGTGAATTTTGAATGCTCTTTCTCAGACATTATTTTG
The DNA here is from genome assembly GCF_024679245.1 of Pseudorasbora parva. Taxonomy (NCBI): domain Eukaryota; kingdom Metazoa; phylum Chordata; class Actinopteri; order Cypriniformes; family Gobionidae; genus Pseudorasbora; species Pseudorasbora parva. The sequence continues at coordinate 38,964,537 of NC_090174.1, forward strand.
CCTAGGTTTCTTGCCTCTTGAACTGCTCAAATCAAACGAGCGCGCACATGTGGGCGGATCCTGTAGTGAAAGCGGTGGTCGCCATGGTAGGGAGAGAGAGTGACAGTCGCCCAAGCCAATCATTTGTTTCGTCCCGAACGAAAATAATGAGCAGTGTTTATTGCAGATTAAAAAGTCTAGAGTCACTCGGTTTTTATACTCTACTTTTCAGAGAACTTACATTTTAATTATGTATTGACATATAAAGAAAGTTTAAACAAATTTGGACAAAAGTGTTTTAGATCAGTCCGTCCTACCCTACCTTTAAGTCTTGTTTTGTGTACACCGCATTTCTGAGCATTTTCCCCAGTTTCATGTCTCTTGGTTTGTTGGATTTCTTGCCTGTTTCCCGGATTACCTGTTTGCCTGTCTCTCCTGTCTTGTTTGACTTTTTGCTTGTGTATGACCTTTTGCCTGATTTTGACTACTTTTGCCTGATTGTGGATTACCCTCTTAATAAATACTGCATTTGGATCTCCTACCTTCTGTCTCAGAGCGGTTCTTTACAATTAGAGACCTTTTTTCTCTTGATTGTTATCTTTAGCAAGTTACTTATTCCACCCTCCCTTCTACTTTAGCTCTCATTGCTAGTTGAGCATAATACACACTTGAAATTTTGTGTAAAATTAAGTCTAGACTCTTTGAATGTTATTTATATTAATATAAATGGTTTCTGAGTAACTGTAAACATTTGTCAAAAGTAAATTATTGAATACATTTTTGTTTTTGAGTGTTTTATTTACCATGGAGTTAATAAGACTTACACAATGCTCAAAGTTGCATGTGGGCCACATAAGGGCCATTAGATTTTAAAGGTCCCGTTCTTCGTGTGTTTTCGAAGCTTTGATTATGTTTACAGTGTGCAATATAACATGAGCTCATGTTTCGCGTGTAAAAAAGTATTTTTCACACAATTTACTTATCTGTACAGCGCTGTTTCCTCTGTCCTAAAAACGGCCTGATGATTTCCCTGTTCTATGAAGCCCCTCCTTCAGAAATACGTAATGAGTTCTGATTGGGCCAGCGCTTCCCGTGTTGTGATTGGACAGCAGCTTAGCACACTTTGCCCGGAAAGGTCCCGCCTCTTACCATAATGGGGAGATGCAAGCGCTGAATGTGCGCTCTTCTCCACGTGAGAGAGCAACGAGACCACGCCCCCTATTTTGCGTGTTCTTGTGGGCGGAGGGTTAGTCAACAAACGGTTCTAGTGATGTCATTCATGCCAGGAAGTGCAGGGGTGTAGTCCAAACCGGCCGTTCACTGTAGGCTTTGAAAGGGAACTTCTGTTAAATAATAATCTCGTTTGGCATTGAACTTTGAGCTTTATAATTTTACAGGTATTATTTATGCTCCAACAGCATCATTTCACACTAACTAAAGTTTGAAAGATGGAATCGCGAAGAACGGGACCTTTAACAAAACTCAGCCATACTAAAATTCCATATAAGGGCCACTTAAAATTGTATTGTTTGGCTCACGTTTGGTGGAGTTATGGCACTGCTTTGGCTGAGCTGTGGTAAAGAAGAAGTGGGCCAGATCTTGGCCGGCAAACAGGATCTAATCTGGGCCACATCTAAGCTGTTTATCTTGGCCAGATCTGGGCCAAAGGAAATTTTCTGACTGGGGTTGTTTTGAAAGGCAACCGGAATGATTCAAGTACGTCTTTATCGAACAAACACAATGATTTATTTCTCATCCACCCGTGATTGATTGGACTATTATTTTTGTAATACATAGCCCGCACGATGGTTCGATACAAGCGCAAACTGCGTGAACACACACACATGTGCGCGCCCTTCAAATGTCAAGTCAAGAAAGAGAGAAGCACAGAACAAGAAAGGAATATTATGAGATTCATCAGCCTGCCAACGGGATTACGTTTTGGTAGCCCCTCTGGAAAACACACAGCCCCAGGACGTTGAGCTTTGCGAGCCCTGGCCCATACATGTATGAGTCCAGCATACTAAAGTCATGTTCTGTTATGTACACATAAGCAAAATGATCTATAACAATGGAATACTATTACATATAAAAACACATTTTACTCGCATAACTGTGCTGCACCATTCCTGTCTGATCCAATATAGAAGACACAGCATTGTATTTTAATCTCCCCCTATTGACAGAAATGAGAGCGTGAGGGGGAGATGTGAGGGAGGATGTTTCAGCCGGGACTTTTTACTGCGCAGAGTCGAAGTACTCTCAGAAGTGTTATTCCGCCATACATTATAGTTCTCCTTTTTAATCTGCTTAGAAAAGCGCCACGTTTTAATTTATGTCATACTTGATCGTTCAACTATTTGTGTAACTGTATTTAAATAGGGAAAACGTGAAGGTGTTTAGTCGCTTCTAACTTGATCTCTGTTTGGTACCATAGTGAATGAACTGGGCTTAAGGCCCTTTCACACCAGACGCGTAACGAAAAAGCGAAACAAATAAGCGAATATTTCGCATGCGAATATTTCGCGTCAAAACCATTCACATCAACCGCGACACGAATTTGCGACTTTTCAGAGCTCCAACATTCCAAAACATTCACTGCGTCAGCTGAGAAAACACGGACCGTCTTTTTTTTTTTAAAGACGGTTTCGGGTGCAACCCAGTCTTGAAGAACAGAGAGTCTGAAGGGGAGTATAATCATGTACAGGAGCTAAAACTTTATCATGGCCGGTTCTGCACTTACTTTCTTAAGTCTGTGGGACAATTTGAGGATCTCATCCCGAGACAGCAGCGCATCTGACGAGACAAACCCAGCACATCAGGGAACCAATTGATCCGGACTGTTTTAAGTTGAGTCACGATGTGAACATTTAAGTGCCACAGACATTCTGATGGCAACACATTCACATTCCATAATCGCGGACATAAGTTAACCTTTTATAAATCTTTTTTTTTTTTTTACCTTAAAGGGGGGGTGAAACACTCAGTTTCAGTCATTGTCATGTCAATCTTGAGTACCTATAGAGTAGCATTGCATCCTGCATATCTCCGAAAAGTCTTTATTTTTGTAATAATTATATAAGAAAGATGCGCTGTTCCGAGTCTTTCCGAAAAAAGCCGAGCGGGTGGGGGCGTGTCGTGTGAGCGGAGCTAAATAATGACGTGTGCTCGCTGCTGCTATTGTGTTGAGTCGAGTGCGTCATAAAGCGGTGTCATCCCTAACAGCGGGAAAAAAACTTTATTCAAAATAAAAATATGGCTTTTAATCAGATACAGCCATACATCTATGATCCGGAATCAGACCCAGAGGCTGCAGTTGAACAGGAGCAGCAGCAAAAACGACTAGAGCAGGACGTCTCTATGTGGTACAAGTTATACACTAACTATATAATATGCTTAGCGGCTTGTGTTATTTACATATTTATACTTGAATTATATCGTCGTATTTTTGTCTTTGAAGGTGTACATGTGGGAAGTGCAGTTGTGCACGTGTGTTTACGCGTGGTTTAGACAATTGTAACGTTAGTAAGCGGACTGGTTTTGCACGGCAGGCTAAGTTAGTGTTTACATAGAAAGACACGGAATAGTAGCGCATTTGAATGAAGAAGCGCGCTTATTTAGTTCAACATATTTCCCCCCTCTTTGTGTATTGTTGTTTGGAGTGCTTTTACAATACACAAACATAAAGTTACACATATATTGGCCAGCTAAACAAATGTACACGCACTACACATCGCATGCTCCATTGATCAATTACGTGATCATGTTTGGGCTACTTGATGAGCATAGGCAAAAACACAGACATTTGAATCAGTCTTACTCACCGCCCGCGGTTCTAACGTTGGGACCTTTATCGTTGGGACTGCTCCATCCTTCAGCATTAGGCGATCGGAAAATCCTGTGTCGAGCTGGGCCTTGTTTATGAAACAGTCGGCACCGAAATGCAGCGAACAGATATAAACATTCGCGCAACTCAGTTGCTGATCCGGAAAAGCAAATTCCATCCACTGTTGCCTTAACGCGGGGTTTTTGGGGAATCTGTGCAGGACTGTCTTGGTCTGGCAACCAAAAACGCACTTTTTTGGTGACATTGTAATTGTGCACATCACCTGTGCAGCAGCCTACGAGCCAGCGCTTTGATGGGCGTAGCCTGTTGCTTTCGCTCTCTCCCTCTCTCTCTCTCATGCTCTTCCGGTAGAATTGTCCGTAAGGCCCATACAAGGAAATTCCGCCCCCATTAACGTCAAGGGGACGCATGATCTCAAAAAACTTGCCGAAACTTATGACTAACCGGAAGTAGTATTTTTGACACAGAAATACTCTCATCAAACGTCCACCTTAACTTTTGAAACTTTGTCTATGTTTAGTATGGGATTCCAAGTCTTTAACAGTGTAAAAAGATCAGTATGCATGAAACAGCATTTCACCCCCCCTTTAAGTTATCGCTGTCTGTAAACTCAGTAATAAACACAGCTGCAGGTGCACAGCTTTGACTAGACCTGTAATCTCATGAGATAGCTTGTGACATCAACTGGACATTTCGTCACCTTTGTTTCCTTGTATTTTATTGATTAAAGCCGTTTTTGACGCAGCTAGAGTAAAAAAACAAATCGAAATTGAAAAGAAAAAAATTAATGTTTTTTCGCCGCAGCACATTCATACATATTCAAAAAATAAAACCATTGTGCGAATTATTCGCGCGTCAAAATCACGTCCAGTGTGAAAGGGCCTTGTCGTCACCGCGCGTCAGACTGATTAAGTGCATGCACTGAGATGACAGAGGTATGTATCAACTCGTTTTAGTTAAGGGAATAACCGTTTAATATGGAAAAGCGGTGAAGTATCCATTTAAGATATTTTATATTTAGTCCTACGTGAAGTCACACTACACTTTCTATGTCCAGAATGCTAATAAAAACCAAATCAGAGTCGTCCATATGTGACATCAGTTGGTTGATTAGAATCTCTTGAAGCATCGAAAATACATTTTGGTCCATGCAAAGATAACAAAACCTACGACTTGATTCAGCATTGTCTTCTCTTTCGCGTTTGTTTTCAAACCTCAAATAAAGATTAAAACGGTCATGAATCAGCGGATTGATTCATGATTCTGATCGAGTGTCAAATTGCCAAACTGCTGAAATCACGTGACATTGGCGATCCAAATCATTGATTGATTCACTGATTCATGCCGTTTGAACCCTTATTTGAGGTTTGAAAACAAACACGGAAGAGAAGACTGATGCTGAATAAAGTCCAAAATGTATTTTCTATGCTTCAAGAGATTCTAATCAACCAACTGATGTCACATATGGACGACTTTGATGATGTTTTTATTCCCTTTCTGGACATGGACAGTGGGCATTGACTGCATATGCTCTGGGACTAAAATATAAAATATCTTAAACTGTGTTCTGATGATGAACGGAGGTCTTACGGGTGTGGAACGATATTACAGTGAGTAATTAATGACATCAATTTCATTTTTGGGTGAACTAACCCTTTAACTAGCCTCATATCTCACTTTACACATTTTTAGAAAAAACTATATCTCTTAGCAATTCAGGCATTTCATGGTTTTATATGTTGGTAGGTCATAGTTCAACAAGTTTTTCTACCTGAATCAATTTGCTTTGGCACAACAGTTGATTAAGCTGACAGCAAGAAAATGTACTTTTACATGCAAAAAAATTAAATAATTTTTGTGAAGAAAAAAAAAACATGCTTAACACAGCACCGCGAGGTCCTCGCCCTCATGGCCAAGAGGAAATTGGAGTGGCTTGAAAACATAATGATAATATGACCACAAATGTGTTCTGTTGACTAGATACAGGGGTGTGTCTCACATTACCCCCTTTCCCCTACTTGAGGAGACACAATGACCACAGCATGTGACTCATGCACCAAAAACCCCTGAACAGTCACAGTACAGTCACTCACATGAGCAAACATCTGTCTCACAGTCTTACAATTAGCAAACAGAGTGTTAGCATAAAAGGGCAACGTGAGCTCTTCTGTTTTGGAGCAATGGATGTCAACATTGGAATTTTTTTATTTTATTATTGTAACTGTATACAGTAATTATTTTTGTTGTTTTATATGTAGACCACTGTATGTGCAACTTTGTGTTGGTTGGGATGTACACTGTGTACATTGTTTTTGTGGGGAAAATAAAATATTTGTTACCGTGTGTTTGTGTTCCGAGTATAAAAACAATATTCTCAAATATTTTACAACACACTTATGTATATTGTCATATCTGTAGTAAGTGTAACCCTGAACCAAAAAGGACCCAAGTCAGTATGACGAATAGAGAAGTGTTTTCCATTCATCAGAGTTTTTACATTGAGCACTTACATTTCTATTCATATGATGGTTTGTGTGTCATTTGAAAACAAAATACCATTTTGAGAAGAAATAACAATGTTTTGAATGTAACGTTTAATTTTGCATGCGAATTGAGGGTTTTTTCCCAATGTGTTTTATTTTTTATTTGTGTGTAGAGCTCTGAGAGTATAAGGCATGCTTTAAGAAAATGTGTGTGAACAATCGAGAAAAACTGTAAATCACCAAACAGACAACAAAAAAAATTAGCCTTAAGCTTTATTTTTTTATACCCCGCATGCATGATTCACCATCGCATGAGTAACATTTCGGTACATACCATCTTTTGAGCTGTCCCGGACCTACAGCAGAACGGTATTTAATCATTTCACATTCTACCATTTTTGACCCGCTGCCTACTCCGGAATTTACTTCTACTCCAGACAGTAGCACAGAGGAAGTAGCCTAATCTTGAAATAATGTTGATGCAAGGTAATCAACATTTATTTAGCTCTTTATTTATATATGAACTTTTTCATATGGTACAAGAGGTAGGCCTAATACATTTTCCATTTGTATTGCCATTCATCATCCATCTATCTTATCATCCTCTGAAGTGCGTGACTAAATGAATGTCTCCATTCATGATTTCTTAATTAACAACACAATAAAGCCTAATTTCACAACATGACTCAACTGAAACCATTTTAATGTCATTCTTGACTCAACTCTTTTCTGTCAGTTTTAAAGTCACTGCCACAAGGGGGCAGTACTTACCGCGACATCTAGGCCTATCAACTAAATCAGTCCTCATCTGCTTTAACCAGGACCTGTTATAGAACTCCTTGTTCAAGAAAAAAAGAAAGAAAGACCTTGATGTTACATGGAAAATTACACTAAAGTGTTTTGGTTACCATAATGTTTAGTGCATGAATGTAAACAAACATTTTGTGTAAAAAAACACAAAAAACACAAGTTAGAACCAATACTGTGAAAATTCTTACTAGTTTGTCACATAAAACAACCAGTTTGACTAGCGTCGACAGATTTAGTCCTTTCTGAACGAGTCATCTACAATCTTGTATTAAAGCTTTTATTTGATTTCTTAAAATATTTTGTTAGCCATTTTACCTAAGAACTATAATTCCTTAGACACAGACTGTTCTTAATTTTGTACCACTTTAATTGCACTTAGGCGTCATGCCGTCGTTTTTCTGTACTTCATATCTAGAAAATGTAGTGAATGTTTAAATAGCATTCCTTTGGAACATGATTTTGTCTTTAGTGATGAGCAGCTGCTCTATAATTTTCAAAACCAAAAAAAATAAAATAAATAATGAGCCAAACAGCTTAAATCTCAGATGACAACACAAGGTATTTTGTTTGTGATATTGTATTGTCTGTTTGTGACCTTACATCGTTAAACATCTATCCAACACAAACTTTGTTTCTTGAGTATTATTAGGTGTGGTGTTTGTTGATGTGACTAATGTACAGTAAATGGCTTACAGAATATCTGAGTCACGCATGGTAGTTACAGCATATGGATTTATTTATAATTAATAGTTTAAATAAAAAATATTACAAATTGCATATAAATATATTGTTTATATATATTTGAGAACAGTAACAAAACACTTGAAATCACTCAGCGTGAACCTGTTAGTATAAATAGAAGTATAAATGACATTTCTGTGAAAGAAAACAAAAAGAATACAAAACCTTCAGAAAAAGAATAGCTTGCTTGAGTACAGAAAAAAGTATGCATAATCATATTTCCTGACTGAAAAAATACTTGGTTTGCTTCACTTGCTGAAAAAAAAAACTTGTTCAGTTTTATATGGCTTGCTTGACTGATTGGATTAGTGTAACTAGTGGTAATTTATGTGAAAAAATATCCCCACTGCCACCCCTAGCCATCCACCACCCCCTCAGAAATGTTTTCCATGACATTCTTGAACAAATAAGTGCTTATAAAGATTTTTTTTATAAAGATAAGATAAAAATTAAAAAAAATCTTATATAAGAAAACAAAGCCCATGCATATTTACACAGTGTTGCTTCATAGCCTTAGCTTTTGTATGACACGTTGAGCATTTATATCAAACTGTTATAAGGTGTTTACATTCAGCTGTCGATGATTAAAATACTAAATGATTGTATTTGTATACATTAAAAAATACCCACTTGCTCAGAATTAGCTTACTACTGTGTACCATGTTTGTTTGCAGGCAGCTATGTCATCTTGTATGTAGCCTACGTAATACATGAGAATCTTCAAAGTCACTGCTCATAAACAATATATCATGCCCTTTTTCAATTTGACTCATAAAAAAACCGAAACACAACAAACTTAACTTGTATATCAGTTGAGAGGAAAATGTGTCATGCTTCTGAGAAGATCATGAGATGTGATCTTCATATTTCGAAAGGAAGAACAAAAAACACCAAGAAAGTATCATAACCCCCCACGCAATCCTAGTTATTGTCAACGAGCATTTCCTAGTACGACAGCTGGAAAATCTCAGGTGTTCTAGCAGCTGATCTTAAGAGTTGAGACTGCGTCATATCGAAATGTCACAATTAAAGCTAACAATAATATAAGAACAGCTGCCATTGTAAAACTTGGATTTGGTCCATGGATATAATCGATAATTCATGCAGAATTTATGCCCATGCTCCACAGTCTACCAAGTGTCTGCCCATTTTATGATAGTGATAAAGGTGGAGAAGGGTCGTGGCTGATAGTTCACCATATCACTTGGATATACTTGCACTGAAAACTGGTTTGCTGAATTCATAGACATCAATAGAAAAGTGTTGAGCTTTGCATCTGGATTTGTGTTGTCATTCACCACTCGATCATGTGCTGCTGAAAACAGCTCTGTTTTCTCCTCATATCTGAATTCCACGATTAGTTTGAGATCAAGACTAGAGTTTTTATTCTCCTGTGAACTCAGATCAAAGTTCACCTGTATGTAGACCAGGTAAACGCCTTTCTCTCGTATGACTATCCATGTTTTGTTGTGGTCCAGAATGCTCTCATTCACATCCCTTTGGAACCCCCACTCGTCCTCCCAAACCAAACGATTATCTGTGTGACTGTAGGCTTGGAAGGGGGAAAAAAGGAAAAAAGCTAAAATTATCATAACTTCATAATGAGATCAGAAATGTTTACGCAACCTTAAGAAAAACATTAGCTGTTGTAATGTAATGTTATGTAATTTTAGCTACAGTAGGCTATGTATTTTTTGTTTTTGTTTTAAAGAAATGTGATGTTTATATGAAACCATTTTCTTCTACATAAAGACAAAAACATGTTTTTACATAAATATATTTAGAAGAAAATGTTACTAATCACCTTTTAGAAGCCAGCTTTCTCGAGAGACTTGATGCCTGAAAATACTTTCTATTGTTGAGACTGTCAAAAACAACAACAACAAAAACAAGAACAAAAGAATGAAAAGACATCTGTAAGATTACACTACTGAACGAATCCTGATTTAAAATAACAGCTGCTTGGAAAACTAACTGAACAGGAAAATGCGCGGAAGCTGACCACAAAAATGCATTTACACAAACCAAACACACTGAGAGACAGAAAGCTGAGGTTGGATTTATTTTACTGACTATAAAACATCATTAACAAATTGTGTTTAAATCGCTTTCAGTTTTCACACAAACAAATAGTTGAGGTGCCTTGAGCGTGGTGATTGGAATCAACTGCGTGCACCCATGGGCGTAAATCGCGGGGAAGGGTCCGGGTCAGGGGCGGCCCCAAACAGCCCCCCTCACCACTAATTAAACTTATTGTGTAAACAGTAAAACAATAAAAACGCAAAAGGGGCAAAAAGGCCTTTTAAGTGTAGAAACATTTTCAGCCCCCCCTCTGTTGCCTCCAAGTGGTTTGGTCCCCTACGCACATCACCGACACACTGGCGGGGGGAGATAAAGTTCTTCAGTAGACTATGGGAAATCCAGTAAGGAGCATAGCCTATACTTTGTAAAGACTGTTTAAGTGATTTAATTTCCCTTTAATGCACACGATTTTGAGTTATTAAAAAATAGCAATGATAAAAAAATGATGATAGCCTACCCCTTTTTCCATAAGTCTAATATTTTATTAACTATTGTTTGGTAGCTTGTTGTAAGTCACATACAACAGGGCGATGAGCCTATGCGTGAACAGACAATACGCTTATTTTGTAGATCTACCGCTACCGTTAGGTTTTGATCAATACCATTTTATTTTTATTAAATTCTCTTTACATCCGTTTCAATTAGCCTATCCTTGTTTTTATTTTGAACTCTTACACATGGTATTCTTATTTCTTATGCATGTCCACTATTTTAATTATGTATAGCCTATTATGTAAAGAACTTTTGAATTGCCACTGTGCCATAGCTAAACTTGCCTTATAAAGAAGCAATATATTTATTAGCCTACCGCGTAACTCATATTTAAACAACTTGTTTTGTATTGTTGGCCATAAAATGACAGAGAAACGAAAAAGGGACATAAGACAATTTTTCAAAAAATTATTTTACATAGGCCCATCCTTACACTTTTTAAAAAAAAATGTATTTATTGTGTCCCCTTTCAAAATTGCTCTTGAGATATTTTTTGTGTGAGTTATCCTCCGCCCAACAGTTTGCTGAATTTTACGCCCATGGTTGGTCGCAGTCAAAACTTGTCTTAAAGCGTTTAATAGGGGTTTGCTCAAACCCGTAGGCTACAAGTATAACCAACCAACTGTTAGCCACAGGACAACCAGTCTTAACTTTCGTTATTAAATTAAGCTACGTATTTATGTAGGCTAACTGAGGTTTAAAACAGTCTTAAAGGGGAAACATGATGACTAGCAGTTTTTAAATGCAACCGGCCCCAGGTTTACAGCCACGTTCTGCTAGCTTTGCTACTAGTGGCACCAAATGGGCTACTTAAACAGACGGGAAAAACAAACAAACAAACAAACAAACAAACAAACAAACAAACAAACAAACATATAGAATAGTTTAGGATAAACTTACCATTCACGATGTTAATTCTTTGGCATCCAGACACCTGTTGAAGTTACGGCAAGACATGTCACTATGTCATGCAGTTTTCAAGAGTAGATTACACAAGCAGTTATTTACAAACACGCCCTCTGCAATTATTGTCCACATCAAATGTTGGAGAAAAACCGTAGCTGGAACACAAGGAAGTGTTTCTTAGCCGATCAAGCCTTTATTATAAGCGAACTGAAGACCTTTACTATTTTTGCCCCCTCGTAGATTTTTTTTTTTTTAAACGACATGCTTACTGGAATGGTAAACTATCATACTAGTCGTGTTATTTAATACGAATCGTATTATTCATCTAAATCATTCCAATACTTGTAAACACTTGCCGAGTTATTCTTCAAAATGTCCAACAGAATCTTGAACACCGCGTCTATTTATTCACCAAAACGTGACTTTCTAGCTGTAGATCCAGTTATATTTACCTTCGACATGAAGACATATGTCAGGCATAAGGCAATTAAAGAGAGGACCAAAGCTGTCGATGTCCAGATAATATGCGCTCTAGCTGCGCGCGCTGTACCCATGCCTGCTCCTCAAGATGCTGAAATAAACGGTTTCACACTAGAAAATGCCTCTTGTAGTCCCGGATGAAGTTGACGATTGTAATGAGATACCAATCTCCCACGCAGCCAACTGTATACGCTATTAACTCCACATCACCTGAGATTAGGTGGGTGGCTTTCACTATGTAAAGCATGCATTTCATTGATTTATTTTTGTTAATCTAGGCCAACAATTAATTTCATTTTATTACCACTGTTTGTAATTTCATTTATTAATGGAATTGGCTTGCATCAGATTCCTAGTCTGGAGAGTAAACAAAACTGCTGGTTGGTAAATGGAGGCCAGTAAAAATCCCCCCTCTGTAAGTTCTGAAATTGTACCACTTAAGTTTATGGACACGGAAGTTGGAATCTGTAATCCTTAAGATCCCGATAAGTGACTAAACAAACCTTAAAGGGATTGCAAACCTTAAATTAACATTCTGTGACATGGCAGAGAAACGCTATGCTTGTTGGCACATCCAGTTTTCATTGGCATGTGTCAGTGTGTCACTGATATTATTATGGAACACTGACTCTTTGTCTTTGCTGTATGATGTGACACCCAGCGGCGTAGCAGCAAATTTTGGGTCCTGGGTACAAATCATCTTGCTGGGCCCCCGTACCAAATACCATAGTGATACCAATGGGTGGGGTATTGCATTTTTATCATAAAAACGTAAAAATTAAACAAAATAAGCCATACTCTGATTAATGTATATGTATGTATAGAAAACTGACTTCTAAGGGGTACCCTTTATCCCCCCAGTCCGACGCCCCTGGCGACACCTACAGTAGAGACTGAGCAGCTATTGATGTAATTGTGAAACAAAATCCTAAAAATAAATACAACTATTTTAGTGCTTTTTTAAAGTCAATTAAACATACACTGTTAAAAAGTTCCTGCCTTAAATTAAGTGACACATGCCACTACTCGCTGAGAAAAAAGGTGTCCAAATAGTACCTAGGCATACAACAGCTTGTCTTTGTACCTTTTTACTCCTAAAAGGTGTACCTTAAGGTACTAGCCTACTACACTGTAAAAAAATATTTAAAAAATAAGTTACCTGGTTGCCTTAATTTTCAGTTCATTGAAATAATTTTTTTTAGTTAATATAACATTTTTGAGAATCGATACTCTTTATTCAAATAGCATTAAAAGATTTTGTAAGCATATTGGGTAACTGTGTGTTTTATTTGTGATGATGCAGTGAAACATGCCAAACTGTGTTATTTTCATGATTTATCAAAATTATCTGGTCCAGATACAATAATATTTAGCTTCTTTTTATTAAACCAATATCCTTCATTGTATAAATTCAATTGTTTTATTTCAATAAACTAAATTTTAAGGCAACTAGGTTACTTACTTTTTTAAGTTAAACCAACTAATATATATATATATATATATATATATATATATATATATATATATATATATATATATATATATATATATATATATATATATATATATATATATATATATATATATATATAAATATAAATGTAAGGTGTATGAACCTTTTTGTGGTAAGAACAAAAACTAAAGATACAATTTTGACACCTTTTTTTCTCTATTCACTGTAATATGAAGACCGGATTTGCTACCGGATGTGCATCAGACGCCATGTCACTAGATGTTAAAACCTCTACTGCAGACACAGTTCACCTAGAAATGAACATTCTGTCATCACTTACCCACATTCCAAACTTTGAGAAATTTTGACAGTGAATGGAGATACTCCATTCAGTGTATTGCACAGAGATGCAATAATCAATGTAAATGTAACAAACTTGTGCAATATATATGGAGTCCTGCGGATATTGTTTTTTGACGATTGTGTGACCCAAACGTATATTTTTATTTTTTAATTGGTCCTATCTTGGCACATTTAGAGATGCAGTAATGCCTGGTTTATGAACAAACTCAGTTTAACCATATGTTTCATCCATCCACAAAACAGTTTTGAAAATCACATTTCTCAAATTCTCACTGAATAATTCTGTCACAACTGTTATCTGCATTTTGGAGGATAGTATCAGAGAATAACAAACTCAGTTTCAACTGTTCACCATCATATGGCTTCAGATTTTGCCATTGTCCTTGCTTGAAAACCACTGACCATGTCCTGTGTATTCTGCAGAATAAAGTGACATACAGATTCGGAATACATGAAGTTGTGTAAACAATGACAGGATTGACATATAGACCAAAAGTACTTTAGAGACCACCCATTTGGTGTTTTCCCTCAATGTTGCCTGGAAGTCACAAGATATATCAGTAATCAATCACACAAACAAGGTCACCACACGTATATACATGTGCTCCCATTGGGTGTGGGTGTTAGCAGAAGCATCAGCAAAAGTCGTTATGCACTTTGCATGATTAGCTTTTGCTGGGCACTTTAGGGACAGTTTGTGCGCATCTCCTGTCTGAATCAACAGTATTATGTGTTTCCGGTTTTATACACCTCTCTCTCTCTCTCTCTCTCTCTCTCTCTATATATATATATATATATATATATATATATATATATATATATATATTGTTTTTCCAGTTTTATACATTATATATATATACAGACAGACAGACGGACGTATAAAACCGGAAAAACATAATCTGTCTGAATCAACAGTGAGATGCGCACAAACAGGTTGCATGTCCCTACCCTAAAGTGCCCAGCAAAACCTAATCATGCACAGTCCATAACGACGTTTGCTGATAAAATGAGTCTTTTTTTAATTTATTTTTTAAGTTATATTATATATATATATATATATATATATATATATATATATATATATATATATATATATATATATATATATATATATATATATATATATATATAAAAAAATGTATGACTCATTTTATCGGTTACTCTATTTACAAAACTCACAAGTTAAATTTCCAAAAGAGGGCAGTTTCCCAGATGATATCAAAGTAAAAGAAAATGCCCACAAATGTCTTCCATTTCGAAGGTCTACATGGCTTTATGATGCCACAATGACATCAAATTCCACTCGTCAGCACCCTATTGGCTAAGTGTTGTTGATTTCCGGCATCATTTACTCAGATTGATTTAAATGTCTTGGGATTTTTGATGTGCAATAATGATTCACATTTTTGGTTTGTCGTTACTGATTACCTTAAAGAACTAACTGACTTTATTTAAACCGATGATCTTTATTTACTGGGAATGATTTAGCTCAGAATTAATGAAGGGATGCTGTGTTGGCTTTGCATTATATATCTGGACCCCATTCATCATCCGAGTTAGGTATTCTAAATGTTCTTATGAAGTGTTTATTTACAGCGCCACTGCAGGGATTGAGGGATGATCTTGACAAGAACCTCAACATCTCTTTCTGTGTCATGGCAACTGTATTTCCAGGAAGACGAGAGACACAGCAAAGACTCTCACTATAACAGTTAGTTTCCACTTCAAGTGCTCTTCATTAACAAAATGGAAAAATGCAGTGTTAACTGGGACGGGAGATAAGTGAACATATAAATGTACTTAGCAATCACTCCCACAACGAATCTGCATTGTCTTTACAATATCGCAAATATAATCAGCACAATCATCATCATCATCATCATCATTTCTGTATGACACGTCAAGCTCTTTTTTATACAAGAGAGCAGGTGACAAACGCAGGGGTGGATTAATATGTAAATAGCATCCTTTTTATTGTCTCAAAGGTTATTTCTCCATTAAACATGGTTTCTGTGAAAAATGACTAACAATAATGAGGTCTGCTGACATTAAGAACACGCTAAGTTACATATAAAATTGTATCTATTTGTATTTATACAGCATTAACTTGCAACAGTCAAATACGTCTCTTTTTGCTCACGTCAGCTCTGTTGCACTAAAGTAATTTGCTGAATTTAAAACGGCAACAATGAAAAGTGAGCACTAGCCAATGAGATTAGCGTTTGCAGCTGGCCATAGCTCTCAGAGGTTTACACACACACACACACACACCAAATATAAAACAACCAAATTATGTTTTGATTCTATTTTCTATTTTTTATTTAAGTGATGGCAAAAAGAAAATGAAGATGGCAAATATTTCATTACTTTTTCGCTGAATTATATATCTAGGTTAAGAGGATGCTTTTTTATTTAATTCTAAAATCTACTCTAAATAAAAGGGAACATAAATGAAAGCATGTACTTACTTGTGTGACTCAGTGAAAGTGACTCAGAAAAGTCAAAAAAGTAACTCTAAAAAGTGACTTACTTTAAAAAAGGACTTTAAAAAAGTGACTCAGATTCTGTGATATTTGTTAGTATGTGTGACCCCTTAATGGATACCCAGAAGGTGTAGGCGATTGCAGGAATACTCCACAAGCTATCTACCCCTGACCTTTGAGAAGTGTGCAAATTAAAGATGAGAACATTCATGTGGGTGGGGGGCTTTTAGTTTTGCTCCACTGGATTGTTTTTCAGGATTACATGAAAGCAAATGATTTACCTTACTTCTCAAAATCAACAACAGCCAGCGGAAACGTCTATGCAGAATGTATCGTCCAGTATTTTTGATCACACATTCACTCTGTACGGTAAAACTATCAAAGATGTTTGGAACATGACTCAGTGACTCCATGGGACTAGGAATAACGGTAGCTTCATATTAGAAATTACATTTTTGTAATGTTAGGAAATCTAGGAATTGGCTGTGGGCTTCTAAAAACAATAATTCTTTTGTGACATTTATCACCAACTATTTTGCTCAACCAAAATCAATCATTGCTCAATAAAAATAAAAAAAATGGACAAGACCATACAAGAACATAATGGATCATCTTAGCGCATGCATGGAGAATGCGTTTCATTGCTCAATCAAACTCAAAATAGTTGCCTAATGCAGCGTCATCCATGTGCCATGTAAGTGAGGAAGTCTGTAAATATTTGAAATGATTTGTTATGCGATACAAAACATCTGTAATTCACTCATTTTAACCAATACCATCACGATTCTGACACAGATGATGACATCAGAAACACATGGTTCGTAGATGAAAGAGATGATTATACAGAACAGAAAAAAAGAAACTGATCTGAGCAATATAGTTTACTGTACATGTAAAAAAGGAGCAGTTTCATGTTTTAATCTTTGATATTTGTAGTCGGACTAAAAGAATATGGAAAACTGAAGTAGACATAAATTTGAGTACATAAGTACATTGCATGCTGCTAAATTGTAACATATTTAGAGATTCATTACACATTATAATTATGCAAATTAGCCAGCATTTTTAGTGGAAGAGATGTCATAGCATCAGACTATGAACTTTGATTAAAGTTTGGACAAGTGGATTTGTGATGATAGGTTATGATGAATAATGTTTGAAATGTACACCTAATGAATTGAATTATTAAATAATTCAATGAATTATTATTATTATTATTAAAGACTGGTGGTTGGAGGGTAGTCCAACCCAAGCTGTTAAAATCAGAGCGGAAACACCATTCCAATGCAGAAGCTCATTTTTAGATTTTGATTACCAAGACAAAAAAATGTTTTTCTGTGTATTAACTTGCATGGGTTAATTGTTCACCATAAGACTAGTAATGTGCACTTGAGAAATGTTAGCATGCAACATAAAATAGATTTATAGTGCATCAAACACAACTGAACATCTTTCAAAGATCGAATGCCTCTGCCCCATCGAAACGTGCGGTATCCAGGGATTCATTTATTCATAAAAGTCCGGTAAATTCCGGACTTTCACAAATTTCACAATTGATTTTTGTGTTCAGGATGAATCAGATGCTCAGGAAACAGACAGATCTGGCCCAGACGTGCAGAGAATTCTCTAGGGGCAGGGACTCAAATGTAAAAAGGGGCAAAAAATAAATAAATTATATTGTTTGTTAAGTTTGGATACCATTTCATATTTTATGTTTTTGCAAGAAGTCTCTTATGCTCAACAAGCCTGCATTTAATTAATCAAAAATACAGAAAAAAGTAGTAGCCTAATATTGTGAAATATTATTACATAATGTTCTTTTCTTTATAAACTTAATAAATTAATAAACTTTTTTATTAATCAAAAAGTCTTGAAAAGAGTATCACAGCAGGTTATAAAAATATTAAGCAGTACAACTGATTTCAACATTGACATTAAATCACCATTTCAGAATGATTTCTGAAGGATCACGTGACACTGAAGACTGGAGTAATGATGATAAATTCAGCTTTGAATCACAAAGTATATTAAAATATTTTTTGATATAAAATGCAGACTTGATGAGCATAATAGACTTTCTGCATAATGCTGCATAATTATCAAAAATGGTAATATAATAAAGTCCCTTCACGTCACCATTTCGCCACTTCACATAGGCTTCACACAGTGCCAAGGTGGCACTTGGGCTTCATTAACTTAAATCAAATAAACGGTGTATCAATTGAGAGGGGTACTTTTGATTCATTTTGAAAAAGGCAAGGGCTCGCAGCACCCAAAGCTCCCACCCCCTCCCTCTGCACATGCCTGAGTGCATGACACTATAATAATAAAAATTATAATAATAATGAAAGTACAAATTATAGTAAAACTTACTTTTATTGAAATTTTTCACAGAGCTAGTTGTGAATGTGGTGCACCATGCATACTTGCCCAATGCATATAATGTAAGATTAAGACACCGTTACGACGTCAGTCTCTATGTGCG
This sequence comes from Pseudorasbora parva, assembly GCF_024679245.1. NCBI lineage: Eukaryota > Metazoa > Chordata > Actinopteri > Cypriniformes > Gobionidae > Pseudorasbora > Pseudorasbora parva. The sequence continues at coordinate 38,983,141 of NC_090174.1, forward strand.
CACACAAGTATGCAGGACACAGAAAAAAAACTCGTCTCCACATGTACCAATACAATAGCAGCCTCCGCAAGACAACCATTCTGTACATCTAATATTTACATTGTTTGTACCGACACACCTTGGGAAAAGACAGCTTCATGACTGTGGAAGTGGGGAGGGAAAAAGATGATATATCCCAAGAATCATTTGAAATACAGACAGAGATGAACCATTGCTCTTTTCTTCAAGCTCGGGCCATCTCCTACAGAGAACGTACTTGTGCGTTCACGCCCTTTGTTATGTCTTTTATTGACTGACACTTTTCCAACTCATCACCACACTCAGCACCCACACATACAGCCATTCACCCAAACACATGCCCTTATTCATTCACTGAACCATTCGAATCAACTTGTTTAAGCCTGTGCTACACGAATGGCAGTGATTGTCCAGTACGGCTGTTAGACCCAACATGCATTATTGCTCATCTGATCATATTTGTTCCCCTCCTCTGTGACACACAAACTGACCCTAAGCCATCAATCTGAGAGAGAGGTTCGTCCAAATAAATTAACCAAAATTGTTAGACTCTCCCAACCCGATATATTATAGTGTCAAGTCCACACAACAAGGCATTCAACAGGTGGCTGGTGATAAGTCACAGAGGAAAAACAGGATTGCAGAGAAATTCCTGAAAATAAATTAAACAAGTCAAATTCTATACATTGTGAAACCGTACTCTAAATCGTCTTTGTCATTGTAAAACTGTGACAAGAATTAGCCAGACTCATTTCGCCCGAGACTGACACACAGATCCTCTTTGGCCTGATAAAAGAATAATCCTTTCTTGTATTTCGCTTCGGCAAGAAAGCTTCTGCCAAAAAAAAAAAAAAAAAAGAAAAAAAAAAAAGAATGCAAAAGTCATTCAGCATCAGCAATTCAGTATTATGTATTTCCACTGGATAATACACAGGCCTGGTCTGCATGTCAGGTCCGGTGTAATGGCGCCCTCTAAAGTCATGCATGTAATCGTAATTGTCATGTAATAGCATGTATGGTATCCTTGTGCTGAAGAAACACAAAAATGATATCCATCCTGAGTTTGTTGAAAACTAATGTCTTCTCTGTGTTTTTAAAAGCATTTAAAAAGGGAACAATTAAATGTATGCGCATGTAAATGTGCATATGATTGATCTAACCAGACATGCTTCTGTGTCTAGTATTCTGATAGCGAATTAGTCTCTGCATCTCTTATCTTCCTTCAAAGCAAGACAACATATTTTAGCTCTGACTTGGCCAAGATCTTCAACAAGGCAGGATGTTTAGCTCTGCTTTTCAGCTAGATGAACTGCTCATGTTCTTCATTCACTTCTGGCTCTTCTTGTTTTGGAGTGCTTGTGTGAGTATTAGCATTATGTCCGATGAGAAAAACAATGTCCTTTTTTCCCATCTGCATAAAATGAAAAATAAAATAAAAATTAGGGTCCATATATCCATTGGTCCACAATCTGGCCAGTGACAATCCAGCACTGGTGTAGCAGCGCAGTTGATGTTTAAAAACACTAGATTAGTTACACCTTATACAAACTACCAGGACCGGTTAAAGCAAGTTGTCCATTGCCCACGTCACTAACTTCATCCTCTAAAAGTCCTGATACATCTGCGTTTGGAATGCTGTCATGATAGCTGCTGAAGCTAATGTTGTCCTCCTTCAGCTCGATGGTCCAGAATGGGGCATTCAGCTTGCGGTTCTGGTATTCCCTGTAAGTGTACACACCACCCACCACAGCCATGAGAGCTATCACTACGATGATGATGACGGCCAGGATGATGATGTTGAACTGGTTCCATGGGAGTGGAGTCACTGTGGTGGTGGTGGTGTTGGGGGTGGAGCTGCCCAGGCTGCTCAGCAGGGTGGTGGAGGAGGTGGTGAATTGTGCTGTAGCATTGGGGCTGGAGGTCATGGTGGTGTAGTGAAACCAGTGGGTAGTGGATGAAGGAGTAGTGTGGGTGACTATGGACAAGGCAAGAAAAAGAGAACGACAGTTTGAGAAAATATGCATCTAATATTATACCACATATCCAAAAAACAAAAGTTAATTAATTGCTAATACTCCAGTGACTTTCTAGTGGTATGGCAGGCAGAGCAGTGTTGAATGTGAATGCGAGTTTGTAGTCTTGTACCGAATGTAATAAGATAAAAATAATGACAAGAAAACACATCTTCATAAAACACGTCTTTATATTGCCTTAGTGGGCTGAATGCACAAACAAAAAAACATACAGACAAAAAGCAACAAAACAAAAAACAAAACAACACATGGACTATTTCTATTGTAGTATTATTCACAAATAAATATACAGTGGGTACGGAAAGTAATCAGACCTCCTTAAATGTTTCACTCTTTGTTATATTGCAGCCATTTGCTAACATCATTTAAGTTCTTTTTTTTTCTCATGAATGTACACACAGCACCTCATATTGACAGAAATACACAGAATGTTTGACATTTTTGCAGATTTATTAAAAAAGAAAACCTGAAATATCACATGATCAGACCCTTTGCTGTGACATTCACATATTTAACTATTACATCCTTGATTTAACATCCTTGAGATGGTTCTACACCTTCATTTGAGTCCAGCTGTGTTTGATTATACTGATTGGATTTGATTAGGAAAGCCACACACCTGTCTAAGACCTTACAGCTCACAGTGCATGTTAGAGCAAATGAGAATCATTAAAGGTCAAAGGAACTGCTTGAAGAGCTCAGAGACAAAATTGTGGCAAGGCACAGATTTGGCCAAAGTTACAACTTAGTTTTTTGCTGCACTTAAAGCCTAGTTCACACTGGCCGTTTTTTGCCCCGATTTTAAGTCGCCGTCAGGTTTTGTGAAATCACCGAAAAATGCCCGAGATCATAGGCAAATCGGTGCTCGTGCACGCGAGTGACAATCACGCAGTGTGAATAATCAAAGACATGATCAGAGAGAATCGCCGACGAGCCGACGATTCAAACTCCTGCTGTGTGAACTGCGTTCTGACTGAAATTTACATCGGCGATGACCGACAGCCAATGAAAGAGTGAGATACAGGACAGCAGGAGGTTCAGGGAGGAGTTATAGAGCAGAATATCAGTATTTTAATAGATATATTTACAATTATATCAAACAGAAACAAAGGCCAAACATTTGCAAGTCCAGCCACAGCAGCAGCACATTACAAAATTGTTTATTTACCTCAAACTGTCTTTGCAGAACACAATCCTGGCTCCCTCTGTCTCTCCAACAATTTCTTCTGCCATAATCTTTTTTTCTTTTTCTCCACAAATTAGCGCACATACAGTTTGAAGAAAACTTTGTGCACTTTATCATTTTTTAAATAACAATTCCAGGTCTCGCGCGAGAACTCCGGGCTGACGCACGTGTGCTCTCACGTTGTTTTCTTGTCAAATCGTGTTCCTACTTGTCACTTCCTCTTGTTCAGTCATGCAGTGTGAACTCCTCTGTCGTCAAACCATCGTGCAGTGTGAACACAGCAGTGACTGAATGATACCCCAGATAGTCATGCAGTGTGAAAAGAGCAGTGACCCGACGAGTATGAAAATCGTGCAGTCTGAACTAGGCTTAAGGTTCCTAAGAGCACAGTGACCTCCATAATCCTTAAATGGAAGACGTTTGGGAAAACCAGAACCCTTCCTAGAGCTCAGGGGAGAAGAGCCTTGGTGAGAGAGGTAAAAAAGAACTGCACTCAGGAGATGGGAGAAAGTTGTAGAAAGTCAACCATCACTGCAGCCCTCCACCAGTCGGGGCTTTATGGCAGTGGCCAGACGAAAGCCTCTCCTCAGTGCAAGACACATGAAAGCCTGCATGGAGTTTGCTAAAAAAAAAACACCTGAAGGACTCCAAGATGGTGAGAAATAAGATTCTTGGTCTGATGAGAGCAACATAGAACTCTTTTGGCCTTAATTCTAAGTGGTATGTGTGGAGAAAACCAGGCACTGCTCATCACATGTCCAATACAGTCTTAAAAGTGAAGCATGGTGGTGGCAGCATCATGCTGTGCGGTGTTTTTCAGCTGCAGGGATAGGATGACTTGTTGCAATCGAGGGAAAGATGAATACGGCTAAGTATAGGGATATCCTGGACGAAAACCTTCTTCAGAGTTCTCAAGACCTCAGACTGGCCTTAAGGTTCACCTTCCAACAAGAGAATGACCCTAAGCACACAGCTAAATAACGAAGGAGTGGTCTGTACAACAACTCTGTGACTGTTCTTGAATGGCCCAGCCAGAGCCCTGACTTAAACCCAATTGAGCATCTCTGGAGAGACCTGAAAATGGCTGTCTCCCAATGTTTACCATCCAACCAGACAGAAATAAAAAGGATTTGCAAGGAGGAATGGCAGAGGATCCCCATATCCAGGTGTGAAAAACTTGTTGCATCTTTCCCAAAAAGTCTCAGGGCTGTAATAGATCAAAAGGGTGCTACTACTAAATACTGGGCAAAGGGTCTGAATACTTAGGACCATGTGATATTTCAGTTTTTCTTTTTTTATAAATCAGCAAAAAAGGCAACAATTCTGTGTTTTTCTGTCAATATGGGGTGCTGTGTGTACATCAATGAGAAAAAAAAAGAACTTAAATGATTTTAGTAAAAAATGTAAGGGGGCCTGAATACTTTCCCTACCCACTGTCTCTCATGCACGGCTTGATATAAAGCATGTGCTAGTCCTTCGGACAAGTAAATCGGTCATTCAAATGTAGTTCTCCGGCAAAAAAGTTAGATCTTTAAAAAAAAAAAAATGTTTTAAATATAATTTATTCTGAAGCAATATTCTCACCAGTGTTCAATCAGCTTTGAAATATTTAAATCTGCATATTTATGATATTTTTACCTTTTACCTTCAGGTTTCATTTTATACTGTTAAATTTGATCTATACATTAAATTAAAAGAAGACACTATAGGGGTGTTACCAATCTAATTAAATAATTTAAAATTACAACTGCATTAAATAATATTATGAGATTATGTATTTTGAATAGACAAATAAGAAATGTTGGAAAGTATGTTTAAACATGAAACGAAACCACCAATACATTCAAACGATTGTACCACCAGGCAGCAGGTAATTCATTCAAACGTTTAATTCAAACGGCTGATTCATTTAAGCATGAGGCACTCGTTTACGAATAGGTACAGCTGAGCTGTCAAACAGCGCTATTGTGGCTGCTATGTGTCATGTGAGAAGCACGACACACCGTCATGGAAACAAAAAGGCGGCGCGTTCTAAAATATTCAGCCAGAGAATATGGTCATATATCTGCAAAACAATGCTGAACTGAAGATGGTTTGTAGGATACTAAGAATACAGACTACTTTGCTGTTATTAGTGCTGTACCTGTCGTTTTGTGGCTCCTTTTTTAAAGTATCGTTCAGGCACCGGTACCGTTATAAAAGTTACGTTTTGGCATCGGTATTGTAAAAAACCCAAACGATACCCCACCTTAGTCGTGGTTCTCTTAAAAAATCATTCAAAAAGACTCACAAGTCTGAAAAACAACTTCTGACTCACTCACCAAACTGCAAGTTATCATTACTTTCATCTTGAAATGAAGCAAATTCTCAAAAAGGCTAGAAAATTAAGGATCCAAAAAGGTAATAAAATTGTCATAAATCAAATGGAAAAAAATAAATGAATTGAGCGGCTTAAATCCAAAACGTTTGATGAGATATGATGCTTTATATGATGAACATATTTCATTTAGTCTTTTATTTACATCTCATCGCATTTGGCAAACACAGAAGCTAACGCAGATTTGATCTTACATAAAAATATTAAAACATTCCAACAATAAAAAAAGAGGAAGAGAACAAAAAAGGGTTAGAGCAGCAAGCTAGTCCCATGTGGAGTCCTGATCTAGTGTAGTGTAATGTAGAGAACAGATGCTGCACACTGGAAGACGATTCAAAGGCAAGAGCAATTCCATCTGCTCAGTAGAACAGACAATGTCAGACTGTATGCCATGCACATAAAGACTGAAAAAACACCTCAGCCATTCACCTCAGAAAACATGTTACATGTATTATTGATATACTTTATAGCATTTATTCATATTTTGAATTAGCTTTAATTTTAACATTTTCTGTTTTTTTATTTTTATTTTTGTAATTTTTTTGTTTTTGTTCCTTTTTATTAGTTTTAAATAGCTTCAGTTTTCAATTCAGTTTTATTTTTAGTACTTAAACTACCAGTTAGTCACGAAGGCAATTAAAAAAATTTCTTCAAGTTTTTCATATAATATTTATATTTTAATTTATTTTAGCTTAATTTCAATCAATAACTGGAAAGTTTTCATTTTAGTACATATCAATAATCATTTTGGGAGATGCTATTTCAAAGATTTTTCAACCATTGTTGGAGAGTCAATATAATTTCCATGTGGAGTTCGATTACAGTACCATTATCATCAGTGAAAGGCAACATGGTTGTTCTGTAGCAGCAGACCATCTGGAGCAGAGCTCAGACAGGCCAAAAAGAAGGATTTATTATTGTTGGCTGAGTGGAAAGATTGACGAAAAGAGAGTGTGGATTTGGCTGACTTACTGGAGTGATAAATCACTCTTTTCTTCCTCCTCTCTCTTTCATATATTCACACTGTGGTCCTTGTTTACCGTTTGGCAGCCTGAAGCAGCCTGCCTGTGGAAATGTATGATCTGTCCTCTTTACAGTACACCACAGATAGAATCAGCAGCATACAGACGGATGTTGAGTCAGAACGCTGATCTGGGATTAGTCATTCGACAACACATCTTCTTTTCCCCTCTTTGAAAACCACAGTCACTTAACATGCAACTCTCTTTTCAATCAACCCTTTCAAAAATATTAATATCTCAAGTTCAGTTCCTTCCTGTTCACACAGTATATACAGTAAGCCTGGGTAACATCAAGGTCTTCATGATGCATGATATATTCAATACATTGCAATATGGATCACAACTGAAACCGCACCAAACGCATGAGAAAGTGTGTCCACGAGAGAGAGAGTTAAACTGCGGGATCAGTTTCAAACTCTCTCAAATGGTTCACTTCACTTTTTTTCATAGTCTTGTAGAAGTGTCTCTAACTGCACTGAAAAATTATAGTTTCAGAGTTACAGATTGTTGAAAATTATTTGAACGAACACACGCACACACAAAAAATATTTCGATTTTTAAAATAATTTTAAGTACAGCTGCAAAAAAAAGAAAAAAAAAGAAACTTGCTATATATCAATAAATTACTGAATTGACACAGCCCTAAAACCCCTGACTTTGGCAAAAATGAATCCATTATTATCACTAGAGCTTTTAAGTATATTAGCCCAAGTGTTTTGGCTTTGGCTTTCACCTGTGGGAGTGCAGTTCCTGACGAGCGCGTCTCCCGTAAAGCCCTCGGCGCAGCGCTCGCAGTGCAGGCCTGTAGTGTTGTTGATGCAGCTCAGGCAGTTGCCCGTGTCCGGGTGACATATCCGAGGGGACAAGCGGGGGTCCCCGTTCCCACTGCAGTTACAGGGAAGGCAGATGCTGTCGGCGTTGTAGAAGCCATCACTACACTGCTCACAGTTAGGACCCTGGTACTCCGGCTTGCACTGGATACATGAAGGCTGGCCGGTTGAGTCTAAACACATATGGAGACAAAGAAAGTTTAGGGTGAATAACCAGATCACCTGCTGGTAAAAAAAAAAAAAAAAAAAAAATAATAATAATAATAATAATAATAATAATAATAATAAATATATTATATAATATAATATAATATACATATATATATATACATATATATATATATACATATATATATATATATATATATATATATATATATATATATATATATATATATATATATATATATATATATATATATATATATCTCGACGTGGTATATATGTTGAGGTATATCAAGAATACAGACATTTTCACTAAGAAAAAGAGGTTTAGAGTTCTTTTGACCACCAGATGGCAGAATATTATAAGGATAATAAAGGTAGTATGAAGTGAAACTGAATTCTTTGTTTATATTATCCTATATTGAGTTGTCAGATGAACTCTAATCATTCTTGCATTATCTCCTTTGCTTACTGGAGAACAAGTTATCAAACAACAGGCAAAATCCGGGCTTTAAAAAGGTCTGATGACTTCTTACGGTTAAAGGATTAGTTCAGTTTAAAAATTACCCCATTATTTACTCATCCTCAAGTCACCATAGGTGTATGACTTTCTTCTTTCTGATGAAGACAATCCGAGTGGGTCTTCCTGGCTCTTCCAAGCTTTATAATGGTAGTGAATGGGGCCCATGAGTTTGAAGCTCAAAAAAGTGCATCCATCATAAATGTACTCCACACAGCTACAGGGAGTTAATAAAGGCCCTCTGAAGCGGATCAATGTGTTTTTGTAAGAAAAATGTCCATATTTAAAACTTCATAAAGTACAATTATGCTACATTACACGTTGTGCCAGTTAAGTTAAATACGGAAGATGGTCTGTTGGAAGCTAAATATTTTACTTTATAACATTTTAGCAGGATATTAATTTTTAATATAACTCTGATTATGTTCATCATATAGTCATATACACCTAAGATGGCTTGAGGATTAAATCCATGGGATATTTATTCATTTGAAAGTGAACTAATCCTTTAAGTGAAATGCTCTTTCCCATGCAAATCTACTGCCTAAAGTCTTCAACAGCACATCTGCAACTAAAAGAAAAAAGTAAACAAATAAAAATAAAATGTTTTAGAAATTTTTCATTTGACAATAGTCCACTAGGAATAGTGCTGAAACACAGTATAATGATTAATGTATAAAAGCTGTTTTTCCATTTCTAACAAACCTAACCCAAAAACAATCACGAACTTTCAGCTCTTCTGTATTCATGACATAACAGACATGTCACATGAAGGGTGGAAACTTAAAATAGATGTATAGTGTGACCTGTCACTGCAATTAAACCACTTGCAACAAAATGTGGCATCATAAAATCAGCATGATTATTATATGACAACTGGGAAAGTACTGCAGAACTACTGGTCCATTTATAGTGTATTATAATGTGTAATGTATTATAATGTACTTGAATGTCAAAGGTGAGGAAGGTTATTTTCAAGAGCAATATCACATTGTGAGATATTTCAGTGTCTGACACCAAGGAAATTAGTTGTATTCTAGTGTTCATTTGAAGTGATTACTTTCTGTGGAGGGAAAAAAAGGAGAGACGAGCCAGAACAGAAGAGGCCATTTTTAAAAGCATTAATGAGTACAACTGCCTCAACCAAACAAGTTTTTCTCTTTCTTCCTTTCTTTAAAAAAAATAATTAACTTAATGTGATGTTTTTGGAAAGAAGTTTCTTATGCTCACCAAGTTTGTATTTTATGGAAGTTTGTTTCCGCCACTTAATAAAACATTACATAAACTATATATAAAAGCAAAACAACAACACTACGCTTGTACCAGAATATGGATGGAAAAATACATGATATCAAAACTAGAAGAAATAATCGATTTTATAACCTGGCCCAATGAAGATAAAAAAGATACAAATCTGATTCCAAAAAAGTTGGGACACTGTACAAATTGTGAATAAAAAAGGAATGCAATAATTTACAAATCTCATAAATGTATATATATATATATATATTTTTTTTTTTTTTTTTTTTTTACAATAGAATATAGATAACATATTAAATGTTGAAAGTGAGACATTTGGAAATGTCATGCCAAATATTGGCTCCTTTTGGATTTCATGAGAGCTACACATTCCAAAAAAGTTGTGACAGGTATAAGAGGCTGGAAATGTTTAATGTAAATATAAGAAACCGCTGGAGGACCAATTTGCTACTTATTAAGCAATTGGCAACATGATTGGGAATAAAAAGAGCCTCTCTGAGTGGCAGTTTCTCACAGAAGTCAAGATGGGCAGAGCATCACCAATTCCCCCAAATCGGCGGCAAAAAATAGTGGAGCAATATTAGAAAGGGGTTTCTCAGAGAAAAATTGCAAGGGTATTTGATGTTATCATCATCTACAGTGCATAATAGCATCCAAAGATTCAGAGAATCTGGAACAATCTCTATGCGTAAGGGTCAAGGCCGGAAAACCATACTGGATGCCTGTGATCTTCAGGCCCTTAGGCAGCACTGTATCACATTCAGGAATGCTACTGTAATGTAAATCACAACATGTATGGGCTCAGGAGTAGGGATGGGTATCGTTAAGGTTTTAACGGTATTACTACTCTTAACGATACTGCTTATCGGTCCGGTACTTTAACGGTACTCTTATCGGTACTTTTTGAGATTTACTATCTATCTATCTATCTATCTATCTATCTATCTATCTATCTATCTATCTATCTATCTATCTATCTATCTATATATATATATATATATCTATATATATATATATATACCCCATACACACACACACACACACACACACACACACACACACACACACACACACACACACACACAAACAATTAACAAAGATATACATTATATAGGCCTACACAGTGCTTTAATTTCAGGAAGAATTCTAGTAATCAAATGTAAAATAACGCTGCATAGTTTATCATAGATAGGATAAATTAATGCTTATTAAAGCTGAAGTTATTCATTCAAGAGCTGTGAGGGATTTTCTCTTTTCATTTGGTTGTTTAATTCGCAGTAATCCGTCCTCATGTTTATTTACACCGCTGCCTCTTTAAGACAGATGTGCAGATCTATAGGCGACTGATAATAGGCAGATGCACTACATTTTCTCTCAACTATCCATAATAACAACGTCCATTTTAGACACAAACTGTGTTTAAGAGACTCTCCAAGCCGGCCATTTTGACATAGATGTTTGTAAATTTGATCGTTTAGACGCGAGTGTGAAACCGAAAGTGTAATTTGCTCGTCTCGTTGCGGGCTGTTTCGGAGCGCGCGCCGACTTGGGAACAATCTCTTGAGCACATGTTTGTGCTTTTAATCGCTCTTTTTATTATTAAACGCATCCCACAATTTACCAGCAGTTGCTAGACTGTATTTTACAACAATCACCGATCGTGCTGATTCTGTCATTACGTTTGAGTTATAGGGAGAAATGACAGCGTAGGCTACTGCTGCAAAGGGAATTAAGTTGCGCTAGACATAAATATTAAAATTATACTTTGCCAAAGAAGCCACAATTAATCTAAAATAAAATCACATTATCACAATCTAGTGTAAAGTATAACCAGGCTATGTTTGAATGTTTAGTTCTGTCCTCCGTCCATCATCACTCATTAGGGCTGTCGTTTTGCGCTCTCTCTCTCTCTCTCTCTCTCTCTCTCTCTCTCTCTCTCTCTCTCTCTCTCTCTCTCTCTCGTCACGTGTATTTTCAAAAGTACCGAAAGCAGAACCGATAACGGCCGAGCTTATCGAAATTCTTCTGAATTTTAAAATTCAGCCCCGGGGCCCGTTTAATACCGGGTTTCGGTACCCATCCCTACTCAGGAGTCAGGAATACTTCCAGAAAACTTTGTCGGAATCCACCAGCCATTCGCTATTGCCGGCTAAAACTCCATAGGTCAAAAAACAAAGCCATATCTAAACATGATCCAGAAGCGCAGGCGTTTTCTCTAGGCCAAGGCTCATTTAAAATGGACTGTGGCAAAGTGGAAAACTGTTCTGTGGTCAGATGAATCAAAATGTGAAGTTCTTTTTGGAAAACTGGGACGTCATGTCATCCGGAATAAAGAGGACAAGGACAACCCAAGTTGTTATCAGCGCTCAGTTCAGAAGCCTGCATCTCTGATGGTATGGGGTTGCATGAGTGTGTGTGTGGCATGGACAGCTTACACATCTGGAAAGGTACCATTAATGCTGAAATGTATATCCAAGTTCAAGAACAACATATGCTCTCATCCAGACGTCGTCTCTTTCAGGGAAGACCTTGCATTTTCCAACATGACAATGCCAGACCACATACTGGATCAATCTACAGCCAAGCCTAGAGTCCAGATATTTCACCCATAGAAAACAATTGCTGCATCATAAAGAGGAAGATGTGACAAAGAAGGCCTAATACAGTTGAGCAACTAGAAGCCTGTATTAGACAAGAATGGAACAACATTCATATTCCTAAACTTGAGCAGCTTGTCTCCTCAGTCCCCGTACGTTTGCAGACCGTTATAAAAAGAAGAGGGGATGGTAAACATGGCCTTGTCCCAACTTTTTTGAGATGTGTTGATTGCCAATTTAAAATCAACATATTTTTTCACTTAAAATTATACATTTTCTCAGTTTAAACATTTGATATGTCATCTGATGTTTTCTGAATAAAATACTAAAATTTGAAACTTCCAAATCATTGCATTCTATTTTTATTCACAATTTGTACAGTGTCCCAACTTTTTTGGAATTGGTTTAGGAGGAAAGAAGAAAGGGGCAGTTAAATGAAAAACCATGTTGAGCCATACAAAAAGAGTGAGCTGGAAGCAATAAGACAGACTGTAGGACCTGCTGTGAATCAAATATATCTAGCAGAGAGGCAGTTTTTGCGTTACATACAGAGAAGGGCAGTGAATCAGAGAACGTTATGACCCTCCTATCATCATTTGCCCAGACTCAGCACCTGCATACAGCAGGCAGCAGGATATAAAACAAAAACCTCCAGGCAGTGATGTACACCCAGGGACTGCTATACTAGAAGGAACAATTTTCCACATTTCTAAAGCATGAGGGCGATAATGATGGTAAGATAATGACACAATGAAAGAACAGAAAGAGAAAGAGGCAGAAAACAGCCCATTTAGATACAGATCATCACGACAGTAAAACAGCCACGTAGGGACAACGAGCTTAAACTTTTATCCCAGTACAAGAATTAAGAACATTCACACAAATGACAGGAACAAGACAACGATAGAACAAATGATAAAAGAAACGGAATACTTGAGCTGTCCAGAGTGAAATCAATGTGTGAATGCGCGCGCGCACACACACACGGGTAATGTCCTCATATTTAACCCTCTCCTTGTAATACCCATGTCATTACACACATTTGTGTCCTGATATTTCACAAAAACTCACAAAAACACACAAACACACACACACACACAAACACCCTTTGTTTGGTCTCACCTTTATGTATTTATTCCAAAAAGGCCGTTCTCTCGCTTCTTTTGGCAGCAGCAAAAACTTTACAAAAAATCCAGAACTGCTCAGCACTGCATATGTCCCAACATGTTACAGCATACAAAGATTTCCGGCGACACACAAGATATGCTTCCTCATGTTGATGTGACTCTGACTCGTGACAATAATGTCTAAAATGAGGGCTAGTCAATGTTTAACATCTAATTAAATTGGCAGCAGCAGCTTCTTGAGTCCGTTGACTTTTACCCATTTGTTTTTTCAGCGTCACAAGCGTAGACACGCAGATGCACGCAACGTTTGACGCACCATCTCAAACAGGTATGGACATGCTCAAGGCTATAGTCGTTCCAGCAGTTTTCACACTTCCTGACCAAAGTGAGAATAAACCCCCCACAAATAAAACACTTACTGAAGAAATAGTTAAGAGTAAATACAGAGTAGCTAATGGTTTTAGAAATACATTTAAATGAAGCCTACAGTAAACAATAATTCCACAGAGTAAGTGAATAGAGTAAAATTACTCTTCTGCTCTCTATATTCTGTGAATATGAAGATTTCTTGTCCTATATTTTCATGTTTAAAATATCTGCTCATTTTTAACAGCTTACTGTGTATGTTTCATTCTCTCACCATCTGTCTATCACAATAGTGGACAGAAAGAAATCAGCAGTGACAAATAACAGACTTTTTCACAGACTGCTCAATCAAAGCTGAAGCTCTGGCGGAACAATGCTGGCGACTCTGTCAACATTATAGCAACTGACACTGCATGGCACATAAGCCAACCAGTGCTAGGTCATTTCCAATGCAAACTCAGGCAGCATATGCAAATCAAACATGCATTTCACTAAGGAAATCTAGCATTAGCAAGGAGACAATCTGTGCCGTAAAGAAAAATGACTACAAATTGCTAAGGGAAATTTAAGTTGAGAAAGACTGAATGAGTTTTTTAAACAACACATTACATAGACACTACCGTGACTGTGCAGCTTTTTATTTCTGCCTTAAAATAAGTGAGATGTTTACAGTAGCTTCTAGTTGGGGAAGAGGGAGTCTTGAGACAAATAAATATAATATACACAGAAGTACATACATTTTTAATAAAACATTTGTGGTCAGTAAGTTTTTTAATGGTCACAAAGGCTACATTTATCTGGTCAAAAATACAGTACCATAAAACAACAGTAATATTATGAAATTATCACAATTTAAAATAACTTTTACATTCTGAATTTTCTGCAGCTATTACACCAGTCTTCAGGGTCACAACAGATCTTCTATCAATATTCCTTATTATTTTCCGTTGCGCTGCTTAATAATTTTGTGGAAACAAAATATATTATATATTTTTACAGGATTATTGGATGAATAGAAAGTTCAAAAGAACAGCATTTATTTAAAACAAACTTTTTAACAATATACAAGTATTTATTATCATTTTGATCAATTAATTGCCTCCTTGCTGAATAAATGTATGAATTAATAAAAAAACTAAAAAAAACTACCTACCTACATGCTTACATACATGCGTACGGTTCATTCAACAAAATATACAGTAGAATAAATAGAACAATAAAAGATATTATTTTTGATATATTCAAGAATATGTTCAGAGAGTTATGAACAGATGCAGCCAGGTATGTTTTTTTCAACTGACATAAATTATTTGATAAACAATTTTTCATGTAATGTTCTGCTGAATCTACCTTATAAAGCCCCTCCACACTCAAGACAGATCAAATAAGGTACCCATGAAACCTTACAAATAATGTTTGGAACAGACATTCACAACAGCATTCTTACGAGACTACATTTTACAGCACTGAAAGATAAAAGAATCTGAGCCGTCAAAATCCTGAGCTATCAAAAGAGTGTTTAATAATTCCATATTTTAAAAGCTCATCAACCTAGTTCATCAAACAATAAGCAATACACGACAACATGAATTTATAATGGAAGATGTGAGAGCTTCATCTGCGTCTGTCAATTCGTCTCAACAAATCATGTGTGTGTGTTTTTGGAGGCTTCATGGGTTTTGATTTAACAATACACAAGAAAAATGTCAAGGCCACGTCACGGTAACAATAGAAGGAGGTACTAAGAATGACTTGTTTGCCATTCAGGACAATTGATTTTTTGTCACTGAGACAGCATACATTTGTTCATTCAGACGGTGCTGTAAGCACAAACAAAGAATTATTGAAGCAAAGCAAATATAGTCATTTATAGAGATCAAATTGCTGACTTCAGAGTGTTTGCTCTACAAGGACTGATTTCAGAAAAGCAACTTCAAACACATTTTCTTTTCCTGATGCAGAGACCCTAATCGTAACAGAAAAGCTTATTCTTACTCTCTCACTAATACTCTAATAAACCACTTATTTTGGATTCTGCAGAAGGGGTCAATACAGCATTCCAACAATACTACAATACCTATCTACTGTGTATATCACTGCACCCATTGACGCCAAGTATTATTCACAATTTACATCTCAAGAACTAAATAATAAAATGTGTCCTTAAAGTCCACATGAAATAAAAATTAAAGAATTTGGCTTTTATTATGAATATGTTAATTTTACTGTTATATCTACTGTTACTGTTACTCTTACTGTTATATGTGTGTGCCAAAACAATGAAAAAATGTGCATTTAAGCACTCAAAACGTACAATCTCTCAATTCCGTCCATACAGATCAACAAATTTGATGACATCATCAGCGTCATGCCCCTTTGAACACAAAGTCAATTCAGCATTGAGATCTGTGGGGGGCTCGCCATCAATTAATTTCCAATATATTCAGTCCAACAGGAACAAAAATCTGACCAAAACGGTGTTGTGTACCTCATAATTCCTGTGTTGTGTACACATAAGTCCTTTTCATTATGTGACTAAATCAACCTGGTCTACACTTACACATGATTAACATTACATAAACAAAAATGTATCAAATTAATGATTTTAACCAATATACACTATCCACTACAGTTTTATGGAGGACCAAATTACTCAAAATGGAATAATTAAATAAAATTAATTATGTTTTGAATTATTAAATGTTCCAGTTTATTCTGAAATAATTGAATTATTAATTTAATAATTAAATAATTTATTTAATTAAATATGAGTCAAATAATTAAATAATGTATACATTTATTTTGTAAAATTACATGAAATTGTTTAATATATATTACAAGTACCACACACACTATTACTATGTTTAAAAAAATGTTTTCCTTATTTAATGTGCTTTTTCAAAAAGACGTTTTTTTTTTTATAATAATATGCTGCGTTTACGAATGAAGCCTATTTGACGAATCATGCATTTCCAAAGCACCTTTTTCCAAAGATTTTTTTTCATAATAATAGAGGACATTTCACAAATGCCAATCAACAGGCAGTGGGCGTTGCTTGGCACTGATTTGATAATCCTTTTAGACTGATTACTTTTTTCTGTCTGGGTCTGGAAGTGGCAAAGGGAAATTGGGGAATTGATTGGAAATGAATATGGCGGTAGGAATTGATCAAGATCAAAATGCACTGTCTTAAACACAGCCAAGGTTCTCATAGTTTTCAGGTTTTTAGAAAATTCAATAGAGTCAAAATACATTTTCAGTCACAAATAAGAAATGAGAAGCACCCATGGTGTTCTGTGATGTCACCACACCACACAAAGATCGATCTGTCATGTCTGTCTCTTCAACTTCAAACCAATCAGCACCAAGCACCGCCCACTGCCTGTTGATTGGCATTTGTGAAATGTCCTCTTTTATTATGAAAAAAAATCTTTGGGAAAATGGTGCTTTGGAAATGCATGATTCGTCAAATAGGCTTCATTCATAAATGCAGCATATTATTATGAAAAATGTATTTTTGAAAAATAGATTTTTAAACATAGCAATAGTGTGTGTGGAAGAGGTAATTGTGAAATATATAAAAAATACAGAATAAGATTTCATTCTAATATGCTGATTTGGTGTTAAAAAAACATGTCTTCTTATCACAGTTAATGTGATAATGCGAAATCTTTTTGTGGATTATTATTATTATTTGAAAAATTAAACTTTCGTATCAACGTAAGGGGTCACTTTTAATTGAATGCAATTAAATTTGTTCCTTATCTTACTGACCCCAAACTTTTAAAAGGCAGTATATAATAACATTAATTTTGTATTAAAAATCATACAAAGGCAACAGCCATGCAAACATATTGCATATACAAAGAGAAAACATTATTCATTTCTGAAGATTATGTAAATTATGTGTCTAAGCGGCGCTGTACTTCAGATTTTGTTTGTGGAATTCTCTATTGCGGACTGCCTTGTACAAGAGAAACAGTACTTTTAATACTATGTGACACCATGGGAATAAAAAACTAAAATATTTACATTAACACTCAACATCAGTGTTAGCTGTGATGAGATCTAAGCAAAGAGCTACTGGCTGTGAGTTCTGTGGGATGCATCCAGACTGTAGATGACCAAGGACACAATTAGAGAAAAGAGAAAAAGAGTCCCCGAGCAGCACCAGCAGGACGGTGACTAAAACCCGACTACATAAATCAAACAGGAGTTTTGTTATGAGCTGTCTGCTGTTTCCTCTCTCACTAATACCGAATATTGGATTATTCGGCTTCATGTCGTCACTTTAAATTTGATCTTTGAAACTGTGATACCAGACTATGAGCTAAAATATGTAGTGTTGATGACATTTATGCTAAGAGCATCTTTATGAGCAGGGCAATCAAAAA
Source organism: Pseudorasbora parva (assembly GCF_024679245.1). Lineage (NCBI taxonomy): Eukaryota > Metazoa > Chordata > Actinopteri > Cypriniformes > Gobionidae > Pseudorasbora > Pseudorasbora parva. The sequence continues at coordinate 39,001,036 of NC_090174.1, forward strand.
GTTAGATGAAAACTGCCATTCTGGCATTGATCTACTACAACACTTAAACCCTTCAAGATCTGTACAAGGCTCGCCAAACCACAGGTTAAAGGTTTATCAGTTGTAAGTCGCTTTGGATAAAAGCGTCCGCTAAATGCATAAATGTAAATGTTATCTTTTATTTGGGTTACCGTCATGGAATTGGCCATCAGGGGTTATGTACATTAGCAGTTTCTTATTTAAAAACACAGCAACAGTAGGGCAGGAAGTGTGCAAATGGCTGCAACACCTGCAACCCAGAACTAGTGCTGTTTGGTAAACCTGCAGCCGCAGTACTTACCAGAACACCCGACCCCTTACTCAACAGCTGCACTAATTCAATTCCGTAACCGACCCAACCCGTTCAACAAAGACCATGACCTGACCCAAATTAAATCTACTACATCAGATAGACAAAAAAATATTTATTTTCTCATGTAGTTGCCTAACAGTGGGCTCTGAACCAAGTCAAAACATTCTTGGCTATTGGATTCACAGTCCGCCCATGCCAATTGATTCCTACCCCGTACCTGTAAATGACGACATAAATATATATCAAAAAGTAGCATTCCGGAGTCACCCGTCAGCAGATCAGTATTTCTTGGTCTAAACCTTGAACCAGCAACCCTTCAATCACAGCGGCAGAGATAATCCCACACATGGTGCAGTGCAGGATGTAAACTAAGGATCTATGCCATGTGCTTTGCTTTTGTGCGGCGTGACCTTTACAGCAGCACGTGTGAATGAATCACTTCCATCCTCCTGTTGGTGCTTTCACATTATGATACATTTCCTTTGTTTAGGTCCCAGTAAAACAGTTTCCTCATTAAGCTCTACAGAGACGTTCAGTGGGTCTGCAGTGTAATCTAGAGGCAGACGGACGATACATTTAGCTCTGCAGGGAGATTTGTTAATAAAAGTGTGGCCTTGATGGGTAAATGAGGAATTCATTTAACACTGGTGTGCTCCCCTGTACCTCATCAGGCAACACCGTCAGGGATTTATGGGCAGAAGAAAATAAGGTCTGTCGGCTAATCAGCTGCTGTCCTGACTGTGCCGGTTATTAGCATTTCATTACCATAATCACTAATCCTCAAAACCTGTAGTTCCATTTTAGTGTGGGCAGCATTTCGGATGCAGGCATGGTGATGAACACTCTTCTTTCTTGTACACACTCTTTTCTCATTGATGAATACTATGACAGAAAACCATACTTTTCGAATCAGGATTTAATCCACACTAATTAAGCATTAGAAAAGTTTTGTCAGACTATGGAGAGAGAGAGAGAGAGAGAGAGAGAGAGAGAGAGAGAGAGAGAGAGAGAGAGAGAGAGAGAGAGAGAGAGAGAGAGAGAGAGAGAGAGAGAGAGAGAGAGAGAGAGAGAGAGCGCACTAGCTCTGGGCAGGTATGTTAGCTTGCTCTTCAATCACAAACCACATAATCCGCATTCGATCGTGGGCGGGGAGGCTGACACAAGTGGGCGTGTCTCTACTTATAATTACTTTTGTTTTATACAAACTGTTCAATCAACTATCACAAACTATGCATCACTTGAAAGCTAAAACACTCAAGATTCATGTTCTGAACTGGTTTTTGCAATAAACACACCAGAGAGGAAAGGGTTAAATTAAATGCTAAAGCAGTAGCTTTTAAAACATTAGCATAATAAACGCAGTACTCATCTTTCATCTCCTGACGTTCAGATCAGATCGGACGAATCCACGAAACAACAGCATACGTGTCTGTGTAAGAGTCCACTCTTCAAAATGCTTCCCACTTTTTAATCCAAAACAACGGAAAAATAAGGGGAAAAAACTAAACATCCTCCGCTGTTTGCATGAGCGTTTTGCGTTAGAGTAATCAATCATGTCCATTTTCAACGAAATAGCAATTATAATCATTATTTTGACAATCTCCCCTGTACCGTGGACTGTTCCGGTCATATTAAACCCTCCCAGGTCTCTCTCCTTCAATCACAGCCTCTCTGAGGACACATGATAGGAAGGGAGCGCGTTACTGGCTGCTAAATCTGTCAGTGAAATGCGCCCATGCTTTTAGTTGGATAAGCCAGTCAATGCCTAGCCAGCATAGATTTGATTGATGGATGTAGTAACGAATCAAAATACATTATTTTGCGCAGTGTTTGTAAGATATGCCGTAAGAAGCATTGATGAATACCTCATGCTTACTGTCTCCATAGTATCCAGCGCGGCCTGGCAGTGTAAGCACACACACTTAACACACAACGCGCAGACTAAATGACAGATTTTTATCAACTAAATGAGTTTTTTTTTACACTTGTAAATTCTGTAAATAGTTGCTTTAGTTTTCAGGGACTGCAAATGCATTATAATTAGCAGTTTATTGCAGATTTATTTGATAAAAACTACTCTTTACTATTACAAATGTTCTAATGTAATTGGCCTTTTTTGAAAGGACGCCTAGTCTTTAAACATAAAAGCTTACAGAAGCTAGCCTAGAAATCTAGACGCACCTAGCGGCAGCAAATCTAATCTGCCCGCGAGTTTCGTCTAGCAACACTGAATACCCTTCTGAGCTGTAATCGGCAAACTCTTGCCGGCCAATCACATCGTGTATGGAGTCAGTGGGCGGGGCCATAATGATGACGGCCGAGTTGCGTTTGCATGCTTCTAGTAAACACAGAAACTGGTGAACGGCAGTCTTTCGAATCAGCTTTGACCGTGACTCTGGAAGACTTGGAGTTAAGCTTTTCTCTGAGAAAAGAACAAAGAACGGCACTGAAGTCATTCTTAAAAAGGGAAGATGTGTTCGAAGTTTTGCCGACTGGATACGGCGAATGTTTAATCTATCAACAAACTCTGTTTCACCTTCGTTGCTCTGGTTGGTTGTAGCGCTTTCCTATCGCGTGCAGAGGGAGTTTAAAAGACAACCGTTTATCCCGCCCCTCGGATTGAGCTGTCAATGGTGAGTTTCCAGACCAAACATCTTGATGTGGGTCGGGCTTGTCAGGCTATACAGAAGCTGAACATTTTTGAGAGAATCATCCTCAAATTTTAATCAAAGCATGATCAGACATTCAGTTTTATATTTAGGTTATTTTCAGGGCCTTAAAATTAAAATCTCTTTTTTTTCCATAAGGGAATAATAAAAAAATAAAAACGTGAGTCACTTACATGCATATTTCATAACTAATATGAAACATAATTTGAAGTGTCTAGTTTAAAATAAGACCAAATTTATGGATATAGACCATAGGGTTTAAGAGCTGCAGACATTTTTATTTGGGGTATGTCGTTTTTTTAATTCTCAAAAAAAGGGGCGGGGGCTAATAAAACTTTTATTATTTTAATGTGCCTTGAGTTATACTCATGTTCCTCAATTGGCAGCATTTGCATAAATATAGCTGGTAACAATTATAAAAAACAATTATAAAACGCATAAGCATTTTCTAGTGCATAATATGAGAAAGCCTAGATCAAGATGACAAATGTATGTGTCTGAAAAGTACAGTAAAGTTACTCAGAAATGATGGAGTGGCACAATTGCAAACAATGCAAATATGGTTGCAATGTTAATTACACACCAAGAACTAAGACAAAAGTGTGTACACAGCTGTACTTCTTTTTAACGAAATAAGACCATAGGAAGTTATGCAAATATGAATCTGTACAGCTTAATATTATGGCATTATTTTTATATATATAATTCAAATACAAATACACTTCTCTTCAAGTGTGACGTCAATTGATTATTTTAAAGCAATTAAAAAGACTTCGGCATTTATATAATTAATATCATATAGGCCTATATAATATAATTAATAACATTACAAAAACATTTAAACACAATTATACAAAATAAAATGTATTTCTATTTCAAATGAATGCTGTTCTTTTTAATTTTTTTATTCATCAAAATAATCCTGGAAAAAAAGCAGTATCATGGTAATACGAAAAGGATCTTGAGCACTAAATAAGCATATTAAAATGATTTCTAAAGGCTCATGTGACACTAAATACCGGAGGAATGACTGCTGAACATTCAGCTTTGCCATCACAGGAATAAATTAAATTTTAAAATATAGTAAAATAAAAATTGTAAAAAAATAAAATAATAATATTAAAATTATTTTGCCTGCATTTTTTAATAAGGGTAAAATTACTCAGTGTATCTTTAAAAAATGTGTGACAAAAATGACTGAAATATTGACTAATTCCCCCAGTGGATGTCATATGGTTACTACTCTTACTCAAAACAGCAGCAGCACTGTGTGGCACGTTTGTGATGTGCCTTACTGTAATATCTGGAAACACTGAACACACACACCTACCCTTTTGCTGCTCTATGTGATCTATTTTCAATGTCAGGTCCTACCTTAAATCAGCTTGCACGGCTACAAGAACATTGCTGCCGTCAGCAAACCCAGAAACCCATCCACAGATCAACAAAATAATATCACTCGATTCCTCACAAATATATCCCGAACAAAATCAGCCTAGAGAGACGGAGCACTGTGGGACTCATCAAAAAACTGTCTGAATAAGACACAAGAAACACCCCCATACTCTCTCGCCTTTACAGTATATTTCATAAACACATCCTGTGAGGGTTTTATTCAAAGTGAAGGCCCAGAGAAGAGAGGAAAAAAGTTTCCAGTTTCACTTTCACTTACAATAAAGCTATCTTCTCTTAAAAGTCTCAGTCCACCCACCCAGAAATTCAGGCAGCAGACGAATGGCCAGAATGATGCAAGACACATAATCCACAACAGATGAGAGGGGGTACTCCACATTTTCCCAGATGTGGAGATCTCCTCAGAATTTCCTACAGCTGTGGCCAATAGGAGCTCAATAATAAAAGTTAGCAGGCTACGCTAATGTGGGCTACGCTAGCCTGACGTGCATGCAAGGAGGACTCACCCAGTTTACAGCTGCCTGTGGAGGTGACACTGGAGCAGGGACAGGGGATGCAGGGGTCCGTGTTGGGAGAACCGGGCCTTCTGTAGAAATTATACCTGCAGTTCTCGCAACTGGGTCCTTCGGTGTTGCCTTGGCAGTTCACACAGATGCCTGAGAGAACAGGAGGAGGGAGAGAGAGTTGAGTAAACAGACCCACAGCTGTGACTGACAGGACTTTGGTCCAGTGAGGTGGACGAGAGGGGAACAGAGTACAACGACGCCAAACAAGGTAGACATAACAAACCTAGAGTTAGAAGACCGATGCATGGGAGGGGGAGGAGGGGCTGGGGGAGGAAATGGAGAGATTGAGCAAACTGATTTGTAAGGAACGTGCATGAAAACAAGGAAGGAACTTCCTCAGACCCTGCCAGAGCATGTGCAAATCTAACGACAAAATGCTAATGGTAATAAAAAGACCTTTTTGTGTGTGCCAATAACATTCAGCTGAACAAGTTACATGTTGAGTGGCTTGAACTGCTTTTATTATATTGATTTGAAATGTTGAAAGCCAAGTGAAAACAGAACACTTCAACAAGTGATTGCATAATTCACAGAGGAAGTACGAGAACACACACACACACACACACACACACACACACACACACACACACACACACACACACACACACACACACACACACACACACACACACACACACACACACACACACACACACACACACACACACACACACACACACACACACACACACAATTACAGTCCTATGATAATTATGCAAGAAGCCCAAACTGACATGTGCAACAATAGAAGAAATCTCTAATTGCAGAAAAAGTGAAAAACTATTGTAAGTGATAGGAGAAAAAAGCAAATACATGGTATAGTAATGAATGACTGGCAGGAAATTGCAGAAGAAAATACTGGTGAATATTGAGGTGTTGTTTTGGAGCAGGAACAGGATCTGGCAATGTTTTCCCACGTGACAGGGATCCTTCTCTGATTCACCTGGTGATGAACACATGGTGATGTTTGGCAACTGATGCCCAACAGTGATTTCTCTGCAGTACATAAGACTTCTTTAATTTGCTGTATTTATCCTTCATTTCTAACAAAGCACCACTTCTTGTCATAATGCTGTACAAAGATGAATGTCCCTGTATTAGATAACAAAATATCAAACCAAAAAAATATAGCAAACCATTTCACAAGGTCCTACGTTATAAAACAAAATATTATATGCTGTTCAAAATTAAAGGGATGGTTCACCCAAAAAGAAACATTTTTGCCATCCTAGTGTTAAATATGAATATTTTTCTTATAAAAACTCATTGATTCACTTCAGAAGGCCTTTATTAACCCGGCAGAGCCATGTGGATTACTTTTATAATGGATGGATAAACTTTTTTGGGCTTCAAATTTTGGGGTGCCATTCCGTGCCATTATAATGCTTGGATTAGCCAATACATTTTTTAATATAAAGAAGAATGTCATATACTTCTAGGATAACTTGAGGGTAAGTAAATCATGGGGTGATTTTCATTTTTGGGTGAACTATCCCTTTAAGACAAAAAGCATTTGGACACTTATCTTCTTTTATGTTTCACAGAATAAAGGAAGTCAAAATCAGTAAGAAAATTAGGGTCAGATGATGAAAAAGTAAACTGCCCTTTTTCAACTTGTTGGTTGATTGCAAAAACAATTAAGATAAATTAAGTTTGCTTTCTTTCTTTGGCAATGCCTCTGGTCTAATTTTTTTATATTCTAATTCAAAGATACTCAAACATTTTTAATTGCGCCATCAATGTCCAAATACCAATTTCGAAACCACTGCAGTGTTCAGTGAGCAATTATCTCAGACAGAGAAAGATTAATGGCACAAATTAACTAAGCAACGGTCACAACTGATGAAACATTGTGAACAACAGTTAGCAGAACGTCTGATGCATATGCCACACTTATCTGGAAACACTTCAAGAGTTTAAAAGTCGTCTTCTGATTGGTTGAATTTTACAGGATATCTGCGAGGCAAGTGCGTTCTTTAGCAAATTACACTCCTATACATGATGTGGAACAAAATGAACCGTGACTGGTTGTGTTATAGATCAGTCAAATGTCCTCTTGGGTGGTCCTTGACTGCCATCAGTCTGAAGGTGTGGATATGTGAGAATTATGTGATCATTTTCATTTTTTAGTAAGCTATCCCTTTAACTACGGTACATTTTTGTGAGTGGTACTTCTGTTCAAAATTCACCAACACAATGCCTACAGCTAGTGTTTTCTGAACGGTTGCTAGAGCTGGGTGGTCAGTTACTGGCCTGGGAAAAATTGCATACTCCCAACTTTCTTTTGTCCCAAGATGCAAGTCAGTTGTTCATCTGATTGTACTTGTACACCCCTTCAAGATTTGAAGTATTATTCCTGTCTGCACCACAAACATGCAGTGCAACACTTCTTTACAATATAATTGTTTCAATAACATATTAAATACTTGTATTTATTTACTGAAATATGACCAGGTATTGAACCACACATTATTTGGCATATGTATATTATTGTAATCTTTTTCTCACGAGATGACGAGGTTATTATTCCTCTGCAGCTAAATTAGCTAAAAAGCAATGGATTTTTCCCCCCACCCTAAGGCATTTTTTTTTTAAATCTGCTTTCAAAGTATATGTATTGTTAAATGAATTGTACAAATATCTGACTGGACTTCAAGCTCCAATAGAGTACAAAAATAAATCCACCAAAAATTAACAGAACTGAGTGACACATGTTAAAAAAGAAGTCTAATTAGGCTAGCTACTTGAATTAAATCGTAGTGTATTGCAGGAGCTGCCTATCAAAACTGCCTTGGGATATAAAACATGGGATACTAGTACAACAGCATGGATCAATGGCTGACTTAAAGAGTCTGTCCATCTATTGACAAAGCAAGGGCATGAAAAATCTTCAGGGATAAAAACAGAAACATTCTTTGAGGGAAAGACAAAGTGAACACTAGAGAGATCCAACTCGTGGCCAAAAGCACATAGATCAAAGAGGCTGTGTTTGTGTGTTTGAAGAGATGTGCTGCTGTCAGACCCACTCGTCTATGTGTGTGTATGTTTGTTTTTCCACTGGGTCTCCAGGGCCAGAAAGTAAAGCAGGAGGAGGATCATTAGTGTTCAAACACTGTTCCCTGTGTTGAAGACGGATATGTGTTCACAGGCGAAGCCTTATGCAAACGCTCCCCCTGGCCCAACTCTAACTCTTTTCTCATCTCCTATCAGGAGACTGACAGGGGTCAGAGGGAAGCAAGGTCAGTAAATCAGGAGACCAATCAATGAAGGTGTATGTACATGACCATAAGGCAGTAGACAAAACAAGTATCTTCAGTTGTGGTTGAAAGTTTACATACATATTGAAGAATCTGCTAAATTTTAATTATTTGAACAAAATCAGAACAATCATAAGCAAAAATGCATTTAGTCTATTGTCAATTTAAGTCTATTTGTACTTTTTTGTCTCTTTTGAGTCTCATTAAATTCGCTACACTGGTTACAGTGTAGCCCGTAATGACAATACAATAGAAAGAAATGTTGTCTGTTTATTATCTTTGTATTATTTTGTGCTAGCCAGTTGGTTTCATTTCATCAAATTCAATTCAGTCTGAAAACTGTAAAATCGGCTGATATATAATTTCTGTTGGAATTGCAGTTGTTATTGAATAGCAGAGCTGGATACACTGGTGGAAGAACTTCAAGCACAGTTGGTTCTGCAAGACTATGAAAACTTATATATCAGCAGCTGAGAGACTACAATGCGAGTCCACAAATCACCATTATGACAGTGGCGAGGAATTTACAGAACTGGGAGGAGGAATAATGAGTCACATTAACAAGTGTGAGTGCCTGCGTATGCAAGAGTGTAATTATGAAGACATGTGCATAAAGATCAAACACATGCATAGTAAATGAGTTAAAGAGGCTTACTGTGTGGCTGAAAATTGCAATTATGCAGTAGGCGGTCACCAAGTGTCTATAAATTCAAAAGGTTTTGGACAAAAAAAAGTGTTCATCATAGAGATAGTTAAAATATATTTAAAATATATTATGACAGTTACGAAAATGTATGTTGACAAATACAAACATGACATGAAAACAAAGTCTACGAAAACATGAACATATGACTAGAACAAAAAAACTGCTAGATTGTGATGCATAAATGTTTAAAAAAAGAAACATCTAAAAACAAAATGACCGTCTCAAATAACCCAGTAAATAATATTGGGCATAAAACTGAATATACACAGCTTTGCTAGAAGATTACTAAACTCAACCAAACACATCCTATATTAGATTAATCTGATACATAGCCTACCTACAATCTGCTCAAAAAGACTAATGCTAGTTTTCACAGTTTATGGTCTGAAAGGGTAACTCACATTTTGAATGCACTCTTCCCTTTAACAACGCTGATACACAGGCAACTAAAGCCCAGCGAATTTACAACATTCTATTACAATCTTGTTCTCATTATGATGCTATATATGACAGATTCGTGCAGCACATCTTGGACTTAATTTTATTTTTCACGATCAAAGTGATTACATCACAGCGCATTTTCGAAGCCATAATGAGAAATAACTTTAAATAAAACATAGGTCAACGGTTAAAAAACATGAGAACAAAATAACACTGCTGCATTATTCATCAATGAAAAAGAAATAATAATGTTGAGCACTGCATTTGAGCTCAAACTGAAGTGTTTATAACAGCAGACCTTTGCTAGCTGGTTAATGAACTCAACCAAATACCTCCTAGATTAATAAGATATAGACATAAAAGGAAACTTAAAACATGGAGAAAAAGCAATGCACAATATCAGGCGTAGTTATTGGCTAATTGTGAAATCTTGCTGGGAAAGACCAGGTCAAAACTATTACAAATAATTTTCATTGAAAGAGCTAAAGTTGAAATAAACTATAAAACTTGTGTTGTTATCCTGTTTTTATGTTGTGTATATGCAGTAGGCTATAACCCTGTGTTAGTTATTGTCTTTACTTGTGTTTAAAGCTGTTGCATTCCTGTCTACTGTTTGGATTATCTTATTGTTGCCTTCATACTCATTTGGATTATCTAAGTTTGTGTTTATGAAACATACTGCTGCAACAAGATCCTCGGCTTTTCTGTGCTACCGTAACAAAGCGGAGTTAGCGCTGCTTTTTCCCGCGGTAATGAAATCCTGCTGTGGTACTAAACGTGTAAATATGAATCGATGTTTCAGCGTTTGAGGGGAGAAAATGTAAAATGTGACCCTGGACCATAAGGGTAAATTTTAAAACATTAAATAAGCATTCCATTGATGTATGGTTTGTAGGACAGGACAATATTTGGCTGAGATACAACTGAAAAAAAATCTAGAATATGGGGGTGCAAAAAAATCTAAATATTGAGAAAATCACCTTTAAAGTTGTCCAAATGAAGTCCTTAGCAATACATATTAATGCTAGTAATAAATGTTTATATACATTTACAGTAGGAAATTTAAAAAATATCTTCATGGAACATGATCTTAATATCCTAATGATTTTTGGTAAAAATAAAAAAATACTATTATTTTGACCCATACATTGTATAGTTGGCTATTGCCACAAAAATATACACTTCCGACTTATGTCTGGTTTCATGTTCCAGGGTAGTGACAGAAAATACTTAAAGGGATAGTTCACCCAAAAATGAAAATTTGATGTTCATCTGCTTCCCCCAGGATACTCCAAGATGTATATGCATTTGTTTCTTCAGTAGAACACAGTAGATTTTTAACTCCAACCGTTGGTCGTATAATGCCTGTCAGTGGGGTGTATTTCTATGAGGGCTTACTATAGATCAATGTGTCACCACGAGCCACAGGGTTTAATATGGAATTAGGGATGCATCGTTACCATTTTTTCAGAACCGATCCGAGTATCCGTCAATACAGATACTAAACTGATACCAATACAGTTTTGTTAAAAAGATTATAAATTTCTATACCTCAGTATGTTGAATTGAAAATCACTCTTTTGTGAATAAAACACAATCAACTAAATACAGACAACTTCATTATAAAGATAATTGTATAAAATCTAAACATTTAGTGGGAAAAAATTAAGAAAACCATAAAAGTGAAAAAGTGTAGCTGTAAATCTGGTAAAATGTTACACAAAATACATTCATGAAAAACAAGTAAATATATTTATAGAAATAAGGCCTATATACTAAGAAATTACATTTATTTAAAATGTATAGTGCATCATTTTAATGAGGTAGCAACATATTATAGATAGGGCAGAACAAGAAAGGCTATTTATAATCTTTCATAGTGCAAAAGTGTTATAATACAGAGCGGCTCAAAGCGTGTATGCGAATCCCGTGCGCAGGATGATGCGATTGAAGCAACAGAGGAGAATCGGTCCTGTCTGATCGATACCCGATCTGGCAAATACGGTAATGGCGGATCAGAGTCGATACCGATACTGGATCGGTGCATCCCTATATGGTATCTTATGTCTATGTGTTTTTTACTCTCACTGAAAACGACCAATTGGCAGGCATTATACAAGCAACAGTTGAAGTTAAAAAAATCTTCATTTGTGTTCTACTGAAGAAACAAACACACCTACATCTTGGATGCCTTGGGGGTAAGCAGATAAATATCAAATTTTCATTTTTAGGTGAACCATACCTTTAAATTGGAGTAAAGAAGAGACATATTCATTCTCAATTTTATCATCCAAAAAGGACATTCAATATAAACTTGACATATACCCTGAATTAAGCAATGTGAAACAAGAAGCAAAATAAACCAGGATTCCATTTACCCAAGGACCCAGGTCCTCACCTATATTAAGTGAGAAAAGACCTAAGCAAACTAAAACAACACTGGGTCAAAATCATAAAATGAAAAATAAGATAAAGCAATTCAATACAAAAGCACTGACAAAGACCAAAGAGAAAAGATTAGTCTATAAACAGGATTTGAATAAATCAATAGTAGAGGTGGGTAAAATATCTGGAGCAGCCAGAAAGCAAGGCACAATCACTCACCAAGTCTAACTGTTATTGTCTGAGGATCTCAGAGGTGTAATACTGCATTATTGCAGTGGAGTGAGTGAATGAATGTCAACCACATCAATACAATGGATAGCATGATTGTCAGGAGTTATTAAAAAATAAAGCAGACGAGACAGTAGCAAACTTTTGGCATCTTATTTAAAATAGTCCACAATACAATTCACATATAAACACAACATTTCCCCCCTTTTTAAAAAAAGAACAGAACATCAGATTTAAGTAACAAAGTCCTTTTACCAACTAGTCTTTCGAACATCACATCTGGTATGAGTGTGTGTGCAGTGAGCAGTGTTCTCAGCCGGAATGGTGCATGGAAATACAGTAAGATGGGAAACGTTCTGTCTTTCCATCACTAAGAAGTCTTTTGGCAACTGAGAGCGGATCAGTACACTTCCTGTGTCACTTAGGAACATACAAGTGGTCCCGTACACTGACTTTATTCACCTCCTAGAAACAATAATTGCGAGCACAAACAGTCATGCTAGTTGGAGGGTGCACAGGAGCAGATGGCAAAATAGACATCTTTGTGTGCATTTGCCTGCCATAAATAAACTGAAAAGGTGAAGTACCAATTGCAGCATATGAAGTCAGTTACCACAGGTTTCTATGGATGACATGGATGGCCATTTGGACATTGTGTTTGTGCATAAGGTCTCTACAGAGCAATTAGCTGCCGGGTAATAGAGAGAGGAAAGATGGTGATGAATATTCCTGCCTTCCAGAAAAGCAGAGAAAGCAGCAGACGTGATCAATAACAATACTCAATGGATTGTCAATGGGGGCTGAAGAAAAAACAAAACTACAGGCCCAGTAGTGACAGTGTGAGTGAAGGAGACCTCAGGCCATTTGCTGTAATAATCCGTTAATATTACAGCAAACCTACAGTCGGATGCAGTAGTTTCAAATGGCTACATCCACTTTTTGCAATGGTCCATCTGGCAGCAGCACTGGGCTGGAGACGAGGATGTGAATTGACAGTTTGGTCAATGAGCTGACAAACGGAGCAGGAAAAGGCAGCATCATGAACCTAAGCATCCATCCCTGTCCTCCAATTGAGACCACAAAAGCGTTGTTTGGTTCTCACCTTTCCCTGATGTCCTTTGTGTGCTATGGAGACCAGCACAGATCAAAGAGAACTAGGTGCAATCAGCCGTGAGTCTCGGGAAGCAAAGTTACCCTTAACAGACAGTTCCAGATGCAGTTCATAGTCTGGCAACAACTCAACATCAAATCCATTGGGTGAAGGAGACACACCATTAGAAATTTGTTTTGAAAAGTTTGTTTAGTGCAGAACACGAAGAACATGCAGCATCAACATCAGCAGCAGACAGAGAAGTACAAACGTCTTAATAAACTAGTATCTTCTTGTCGTTGCAAGACCGCTTTAGGTAATTTTCCACCTCTGACAAGCCAATCAGGCCTATGGTCATCATCTTCTGAAACGTTGCAGGTGCTGAAGCCAATCCACAAGGAACAGTCCATAGAGAGTAATAAAGGCAGAGAGGTCACTACTGTCCTCATGCAGTGGCACTTGGTAGTGAGCGTTAGTCATGTCTATGGTTGAGAAAATAGTAGAACCTTTTATAGCAGAGAGTAGTTCATCCATGTGTGGCAACAGAAAAGAGTCCACAATCACTGCTTTATTTGGGTCAATGCACATTCTAATTCTACCTGGCTTTCTGCATAACAACAATTAGTGACACCTATGCAGAGGTATCGATGTATTCTATCGCCCCATCTGCTTGCAAGCGATTTAATTCCTCTGACACAGCACTACTAACAGAAGGCAGCACAGGTGTGGCAGTTTCATCCAGCTTTGCAGTGTATAGTTTTAGATCATCCAAACTCAGTTGACTCAGCAACAGTGCAATGAATCATTAGCCAAGTGTGCCTTCGATCCACAGTAAAAAGCATGACTTCCTCTTTCCAACCTGAGCAGAACTAAGAGGTGCATGTGACATTTTCCTTGTAGTTCTTCATTTGACTGTGTGCTACACTGACTGTACGGGGGTGGTAACTAGGCAGAAATTTGAAATGGATTTAGCCTGATTGGCAGCAGATTCAATATAGCTTGCTATTTTAACAGCTCAGTTAGGCCTGGTACGGTATGGATTGTTTTCTTACCACTGTTGAAAAGCAAGAAATTCCCACAGTTCATCAGTAATCTGCTTTTAAGCATGTGCGCTGTGAGCATGTGACTGTGTTGCTTCAATCGCATCATCCTGCGAACGGGATGCGCATACACGCTTTGTGCCGCTCTATATTATAACACTTTTGCGCTATGAAAGCCTTATTAATAGCCTTTCTTGTTCTGCCCTATCTATAATATGTTGCTGCCTCATTAAAATGATGCACTATACATTTAAAATAAATGTAATTTCTTAGTATAAAGGCCCTATTTCTATAAATACTGTATATTTACTTGTTTTTCATGAATATATTTTGTGTAACATTTTACCAGATTTACAGCTACACTTATTTTCCCCCACTAAATGTTTAGATTTTATACAATTATTGTGCACTCGTGATTTTGTAACTTTTGCTGCTGAATTATCCACTAATCTATTTTATTCACCATCTATAGTATTAGGCTATTTTTGTCATAGATTGTGATTTTATATATATTTTTTTAATTTGTTGTTTTTCTTCTTCTTTCTTCTTATTGAAGTCTGTATTTCATTGATTTTGTTTAACTCACAAAAGAGTGATTTTCAGTTCAACACACTAAGGTTTAGAAATTCTACATTTTTAAACAAAACTGCATTGGTAATGGATCGGTTAAGTATCGGTATTGACTGATACTCAGAATATATAATATCGGATCATGATAGTTCTGAAAAAATGGTATCTGTACATCCCTAATTATCGGCTGTGCAACCATGAGAGAGAATTGTGCATGTTCAATTAAAAACTGAGATCCTGCTTACATGCATGTATTTTATGCTTTAGTAAAATTATTCAAATTATAGGCTATAAGACATTACACAGGTACTCCCGCATATAGGCCTAATAGTCAGTACAAATGGAATAATGGAACATTGCGCTCCCCAACTCGCGAAAGGTCGGATTTGCTCCATCTTTTGATGTAGTTTTGTTTAGAAAAACCTTGAATCCATATAAGACACACGTCATTAGACACAATCCATGTCATTAGACACAACGTACACACGTGCAGGCCAAGGTTTAAAAAAAAAAATGTTTCAGTCATGACTGTGACAATCTCAGACCCGCGGTAGGCGCCATGTGACCGGTGTATTGCGGTAATGAGTAACCATCCCAGCCCTAAGCTCAGTCCAATGTGAGATCCGTTTCAAGTAAAAGCCTCTCACATATTCGTGGGCACATTCTCTACTAACTGATAGCAAATAATTTCATCAGTACTGACACCGAATTCACATGAAACAACAAGCTCTCAACAAAGCAGCAATGTACTGTATGTGTCTTGAAAGCGTTCAGAAAGGTGTGCATTTCAGCTGCTATGCTAGCTTTTGCCATGAAGTAATCTTTCAATGCATCCTCTGGGCAAAACATGCAAAGCACGTTCACACCTGCCAGCTTCATGACCAACTGTAGGGGGTGGGGGGTAGCCTAATCCTCAACACTAATGTGTGGTATCTGTCAGAAATTATTAAACAAAGCACACAAGACAGGAGTAGAGAACTTCATCCATGTTGTTTACTCTTTCACTTCCGTTCTCACACACACTGTCATTAAACAACAGTTCAGATTTCCTTTCAAAATAGTAGTCCACAAAACTATTCACTTAACACAATGTTAAGGTTCAGCAAAGATTTTAGAGTTCACAGACAAGAAGAGCAGAACTACAAGTTGTGACATGTTTCTTTGTAATATGGTTCCCAGTTACTGGAAGGCAAGAAGCAAGAAACAAAAAACAGTATTATTTAATATTTTCACTGACTAGGCAGCTATTTACTGAATTGAAACGTTTGTTTGTACGCTTTGTGAGAAATGCACAGGCCCAAACAATGCACAAAGCCCAGGCTTGACAGATGAACTTTAAATAGCTGCACCTCAAATAATCTTTCAACATATAGCAAACAGCATTTGTAGCCATTTAAAAAAAAAAAAAAAGTATTGTATTTAATTTAACTTCATCAGCAGACCTGTTTTAGCCAGAGAGCTCAACTCAGTAACATTCAATCAAAACTAATAAAAAAAATTAAAAATAAATAAATCCAAATCACAAGATAAAAAATAAGTACTTTAAAATATTTATGTGTGAGAGCTTGTCTGTTAACAGATGCTATATTTATTTATTTATTCCTTCCAACAATTTTCCAGTCAACAGAAATGTAATTTCTGAAAAATTAACATTTTTAATTTTGGTTATGTAAAATTAATTCACCAAGATATCGACAATGACTTATCTGTGGAAACCAGTAAGAAACATGATTAATTTAGGTCTAAGAAGTGAAAAAATATCACATGTTCAAGCCAAGAATGGTGTGCCTCCAAGGGGCTTAGTCCTCTACAACAGCTCAAATTGTGCTGAACTAATGTAACAGTATCCATTCCTCTCACTGCAAGGACATGCATACTGACTGAGAGATGAGATTCACCGGCAATGGTTGGGACAGTTTGACTCCTGCTGTGGTATATGACGTAATGGCAGATAGGTAATGGAAGCTCTTTGTGCTTGTCTGTGTATATACATTATTGGCTTTTAAGAAGAAGAGTGCATGCTGACAGGAACATTAAACACAGCTGGATTGACACATGGACGCTACAGGGAAAAATCAGAAGAAAAAAAACAAACAAAAACCAGACAGCTAAAGTGACAATGAATCAAATGAGAGAGAAAAAGATCAGGCTTCTGTTCCAAATCGTCATTATAAAAACATGTTTCACTTAACCAGACTTGTGTGGAAAATGCAGGTAACACTAACATCTGGCAATGCTGGTGAAAAATAAACTGATGAATGAATAAATACATTAGTAAGAAAGAAGACTTGATAGATGCAAATGCAGCAACCTTTAAACTTTTTCACCAGCCTTTGCAACAAACCAGAAATAAGGGCAGAAACAGATTCTGAATGTGATCTGACATTATGGCTCTAAACTTAAGACTTTCATACAGGGATATTAGTTCACCCAAAAAATGAAATTGTCATCATTTACTAACCCTCAGGCTGATCTCTAAGGTTTGGAACGACAGGGGGATCATGACAAAATATATATTTTTTTAGGATAGCCTTAGATTTGTATAAGAATATACTTAAAATGTACACCCAAACCAAACAACTTTGCATGATGTCTGATTATGTAAGTGGTATTAACAAAAATCAAAACAAGGTTAAAGATAGACTCATCATGTAGGCATACTGATCCAGAGTGTTAATAATGATGACATTTGATGATGCACTGCAGCGATGCTTGTTGCAAACCAAACATGATGCTTGTTGACTGGTGTGTTGAAGCCCTGACACAATTCATGTGAAAGAAACTTTCACCTATTACAGCACTGAATAATAAATATTGCTGTACTGACCAGTATTCGAGATATATTAAGTGAATATTTGTGATTTGTGGATACTCCGTGCCACATAAAACACCCATTACCATGCTGCTAATCAACGTAATACTCAAGTAAACAAAAACTCAGTATGCACAGAGCATACACATATTCATGGACAAAGAAATGTTTCACCTTTTCTGCCATCGGGACAGTACTTGTCCCCTGAGCTTTTGCATTCTGGGACTGCCTCCTTTTTGAAGGATACAATACTGCCTGAGAATTTGGTCAGAAAGAAGTATCGTAAAGTATCGTTCACCCTAAAAATGAAAATCCTGTCATAATTTATTCACCATCAAGTTGTGCAAATTTGTACAAGTTTCTTTCTTCTGTTGAACACAAAATAAGACATTTTGAAGAATGTTGATAATCAAGCAGTTGACGGTAGCTAATTACTTCCATGGTTGGAAAAAAATAAAATATGGAAGACAAAGGCTACTGTCAACATACATCTGGACTTAAATAAGTAATTAAGTAACAATTTCTTATAGCCAACGATGTAACGTGGGCCATAACTCTAGAACAAAGGTAGATTAACAGCACATAATCAGATCTCATTATCATCTGCTTTTAGACAATCTTCAGATGTCCAAAATAACACAGAAAATTACTTTAATGTATTGTTACATTTCTGGGTACAATTCTGTTGGAATGTCAAATTGACTTGCACTGGATTCAACATAAATCCCCCCCCCCAAAAAAAAAATTCTAACTATGAAAAACATAAAAGAATCAGGTACAAACATTAAACTTTTGATAGCTTTGCTTTTCACACATTAAAAAATGTATAATAATTCCCCCATATGATTTATGAAAATGTTTTAACCACAATTTTTTTAAACTGTCAACTGTGGGACATCTGCCATTCACATTTTTTGTCTAAACCTAGAGTACATGTAACATATGTAACAAGGACACTGTAAAACAAAGTGTTACTGGAAATGGGTGCATTCTTATGGTCACCAATGGAGTCTGGATATCATCTAGTGGCAAATTTTGGATCTGCGGCCAAACAAAATCTTACTAAAAGCTAATTTTTTCAGTAAAATTTGGAAGACAGCTTGTTCAAGTTTATAAATAACTTTTTTATTTTACTTTTATTTGTTTCAGCATCTCTGAAGTTAAGGGAGCGGCGGGAAAAGCATGATTTAACAATCTGACCAATTTGCGAGTCAAAACATAACGTGGAGTCGATTAATACTCCAAGATTTCGATTTTTTAAGGCCTAATCTGGACACCATCAATATCAATGAAATTGTCATGCCGTGGTAAATCTGAGATTTAGGGCCATTCAACAAGATTTTAGTTTTATCACCATTAAGCTGTAAGGAGTTATCAGTCATCTATCTTCAGTTCCTGAAGGTAAGAGTTAACAGTTTTACATGTTACATTTTTATCTAACATGTAAATCGTAATTTTGAAACACATCAGAGTATCCTCACTTTACCTGCACATTCGTGACTCTAATGCACATTCGTGACTGGTTCAAATTGACTCCAACATAATACAAGGGTTAAATCATCAGATAACATTGAATAGTCAATACATTTTCCTAGGTCAAACCCGGCAAGAGGCTATCTATGAACCATTACTATTAATCTTGCACAATTTTAATTTGCTCCAGGGGTTTGTGGGCATAATTCTGTAATAATAAATGTACTCAGATGAAAGCACCATCTAAATGACTAATTAGACAGTTAACGTGACATTTTTTTAGAGACTGAGGTCGAACTACCATACAAAGATACATCTCTGTGTGACAACCAAATGGAAAAGGGTGTGCTGGCTTCTTTTAATACTTATGTTGTGTGAATGTGGGTGGCTCACCTGACTGTGGGTGGCAGTAGCTGCTATGATTATTGCATTGACAAGGTTGGCATCCCGTGCTGCTGAAGTGCGAGAAGCCTGGGCGGCAGTCGTCACACTTGTCCCCATGCACTCCTATCTTGCAGGTGCACATCCCCGAACTGGCAGAAAATGCAGATAACATTTTTGGAGTTAGAAAGAATTATAGCTGCACAAAATGAAAGCAATTGTTCTTTCAAGACCGTACAGAATCCTTCAAAAGCCAGACACAGAGAGGTTAAAACCTCTGTCCACATCAAACACTAGGTGCAGTGAACTGTTAGAATAGCTGCTCCATCACATGTTAACAGATTTGCTCTACGAAAGCTGATGCAACGTGTATTTGAGATATTACTGTAAACTAGAGGTGTAATAATAACATATTGAGAGGCATCGGTTTTGATGGAAATCCTTTTCATTGATTATAGTATTATTCAGGCATAAATAATAACCAAGGTTTGTGGCAATAAATAAATAAATAATTAAATGCATTTCATTTGCATTAGATTTAGCAGCAGGTAGGATACACTATGGTTGTTTCAGTCCCTTTCCTGCCCTGGGTTACAAAAAAAATCATTACACAGGTAAATTAGCCATTAGTGGTTTCGCGTGTAATGCAATCTCTTTGTACTAATCGGAAGAAAAACAGGGGTAAATATGCTCTACATGAGAAATTAAAGTGTAACACTATCAGGGTGCTTAAAATAAAAAAGATCAGAAACTCCCAGAAATGAGAAAACTTCTGATTATACTACACACTTCATTCTTTTGAAGAGCAAATGAGAAATGCAGAAGGATATTTCTTTTGGGAGAGGCTTAGGAAATCTATGAAACATATCTGCAATTATCTCTTTCAAACACACACACACACACACACACACACACAGACACACACACACACACACACACAAACACACACACACACACACACACACACACACACACACACACACACACACACACACACACACACACACACACACACACACACACACACACACACACACGGCTCACTCTCAGAGTGAATGCATTCTCCATATGCACAATCAGAAACTCTCTGCCTTTGCCAATACACAGAGTGATTAGGCTACTTATTCTGACTGAAGCTGAGCTCACTGTTCCTGAGAAAAAGAACCCTGACATGTCAGTACATTTGAACCCGACCTCTCAAATTATTTTCAGTATTCCCACTTGTTTCAATAGGATACAGAACACCTAAATAATTTAGAGCAAAACCCACTGAAATATCATTATAATTAATATTAAAAAGCACATAAGGATAACTGCAGCCACTGCAGCCATACCAGATGGGGTGATGAATTGAGAAATCAACTTTCCTTTGAGCTTTTGATATATAAAAGGTCATGGTAAAAAGATTATCCTGTAAGTTTTAGAGCTGAAAACATCCTTGTTAGTCAAAGAAAAGCTTTTATAGACACCAGGCCCAAAAAACGATCGTGTTCGCATCTTAACGTCATCGACTGACAAAACACTGCCTCTACAGAATAAAAAGCACGTCTAATTCAGTAGCCCCGCCCATCATCATCAGATCACTAGCCAGCCGAGGAAGATAGCAAGATATGGCGCTATTCCTGGTTGTGGAAGAACACAGTCGCTGCATAAGCTTCCTTTGGATCCTAATATTAGGAATGTGTGGAACTTTATTTTTAATTCAGTTCCAGCGGACGTGGGGGAAGCCAGTAGCCGCGTTTCCATTACCCTTCAAAATGCGCAAATTTAAATTGAAAATTGAAAATACGCCCAATGGAAACGTGGAAATTTCGCAAAAACTCCCATATATCGGAAAAAAGTTTTTACGCTCTCATGAGGTGGTTTTTCAGGCAATTCGAAAAAGGATATTTTCGCAAAACTGCAAAGGAAACATTTTTTTCGCATTTACAGGTGCGGTGATGCATTGCTACAACATAGGGCCTATATAGCCTATTATATTTTCCACTCAATTGTGTCGTAATAACAACTTAACAAGATATAATGTAGTTAAAAGGACATATATTTTCTCTTAATAAGGACAGTGGCGTAACTTTAACCTAATGATGGACCCCGGTGCAACCACAAATAATATATAGGCCTACTGTAATTAAGACATATATTCAAGAAATATATTAAAGCAGAAAGAGCTGTAGCTTCAGCTTTACTCAAAGGCAGAGGAAACAGGCCAGCTACGCACGTCATTCCAGACGATCTTGGTTTGTTTCTTATTTAATATACAGGCAATTAATTGATGAAATATCAATAAAAATAAAAATACAATTTATTCAAAACTAAATCATTTTTTTAAGAAAGACTTTCTAGAAAATAAAACTCGAAGTGGTCAAAATCATGTGACTCCCCATCTCAAATATTGGGAATCTTAGGCTATATCTTACTCATGCTGCTCACTTTTCATAATCAACATATAAATTAAAATAATAATATTAAAGGCTAATGTTTAGGCCTGAACGTAGCCTATTTAGTTTCGTAGTTAGGCTGTTTTCTTTAACCCACCGTCGATAAAGGCGCCAACGTTTTCTCATTTTTTCCTTCTTCCTTTAGGACAGCGGAAACAACTCGCAATACTCTGTCATTTTTAGCTATACAGATAAGTTCAAGACATAATTATAAATTATAAACTGTCTACTTTTATTTGTAGACTCAGGGAACTAATTATTTTGCATGCACTCACTCCAAACGCTGTCCTCATTTAAAAAAAAAAAATTGTTTATTAAATGCCAATTTTTCTTTTCCAAAGGAAACGCTGTCATTTCACAATAGTTTTTTATCGACATTTAAGAAATATCGCTAAAGTTTTTCGCAAATCTGTAATGGAAACGCAGCTAGTGTTCACTTAATTTCACTGCAGGATCGTTTGTAAACAAATCGCACAATGCTGTTTCTTCTATATTGGATCTGACAGGAGGAATGGTGCAGCACACTTATGTGAGTAAAATGTGTTTTTATATGTAATAGTATTGCATTGTTATAGATCGTTTTGCTTATGTGTCTAACAGAACATACCTTTAGCACTGGACTCAGACAGGTATGGGCCAGAGCTCGCAATGCCCAATGTCCCGGGGTGCTGTGTGTTTTCCAGAGGGGCTACCAAAACAAAGCCTGTCAGCAGGCCAATGAATCTCGTAATATATTCCTTTCTTGTTCTGCTATTTTCTCACTCTATTTGAAGGGCACGCTCGTGCACGTGTATGTGTGTGTGTGCGGTTCGTGCTTATATCAAACAATCGTGGGGGCTATGTAATACAAAAATAATAGTCCAATCAATCGCGGGTGGATGAGAAATAAATCATTGTGTTTGTTTGATAAAGACGTTTACGAGCCCTGTGGTCGAGAGAATCATTCCCTCCCTCATGTGAACTGAACTGACAGGGGAGCTTAAGCTCATTAAATCTGCAAATCTTCTCCAATCCTAGCTGTGGGCGTTTACTTCCAAGTCTCCAGTGCTGCACACCCATCAAAACCCAGCGTTCAGGAGAGAGCCTCAAAACCAGTGTAGAAAATAGCCTATTACTTATTAGTTATGATGATTGTGAGAGTAAAAACCACACGAATGCCATTAGTTGACCTCAGACAACAGTATACAAAATTTTTTTGTACACACCTTTAAAGCCTGTGTTTCATGAAATATTGTCAGGGCTCAACAGGATTATTTTATTTAATTTTTTACAAACATTTTACTTGCCCCATCACATGAATAAATTAGAAAGTCATACACACGAAATCATACGCGTTGTAATGGGAGCATTGTGAAGTGCTATGTCAGTACATGAAGTGTGATGCAAGC
Organism: Pseudorasbora parva; assembly: GCF_024679245.1. Classification (NCBI taxonomy): domain Eukaryota; kingdom Metazoa; phylum Chordata; class Actinopteri; order Cypriniformes; family Gobionidae; genus Pseudorasbora; species Pseudorasbora parva. Next base: position 39,024,224 of record NC_090174.1, read on the forward strand.
GTGATGTGAAGCTCATGTGAGAAGTGATGTAGCATTGAGGACAGTCACTTCACACCATCTTCACAAAACACTAACATCAGACTTTGCAGTGCGCTGACCCTAACCTCAAATATTTAAAATTTCTTAAACTATAAACTGTCATAGACACATTCATAAACACGCACGCACGCACACACTCTCTCAGTCTCACAGTTTCATCTGCTGGGGTCTCAAGGGTTACATCATGTGTTTTTTTAAAGCATCAACTTTCAGAATTTATGGAATATTCCTTTAACACTAGAACAACTGGAATTCTATAACTACAAGAATGGCCATAGCTGTCATGCCATTTACATTTAAAGCTTCTATTGAGGTTTTAGAATGAAGCTTTACATGTCTGTCTGTTGCCATATTTTATGACAGCATCACTGTAAAAAGTGTCAAAATCCACAATTTGAATAAAATCAAACAATAAAATGAAGCACCAAGCTCCAAACTAACACCGATAGGTCTACATATTACAATCTTTTTTGTAATGTAACAGTGTAAGGGCTACTAGACTGCACCGGGAGGTGCGTGTCTCACATTGTGTGTGGCAAGTGGGAGGGCAAAGCCATGTTTGAAAGTCTAAATGCGAACAAATATGGATTGAAGAAAAATATTTTGTCAGATTAAACATGATGTGATTTTTGGAAAAGATTAGAGCTACCTTTTTTCAATACGTTTGACTTTTAGAATTTACAGCGTTCTTAAGTTATTAGAAATGTTTTGACAATTTGCAGCCAGCAGCATAATCATGTCGTGATCCGGTTCTTCCCTCCCTCTCTCTCTGCGCTGTCAATTCTTCTCATTGACGCTCACACCCTCTTATCTGCTCATTATCTCCCTCAGCTATTTCTCTTTGTTGTTTAGCCGCCGCTTATTCCCTCTCACCTGATTCCTTTTCTCCCCTCATTAGGATCTCTATTTCTTTCCCCCGCTTTCTCCCCATCTTTGCCTGAGGATTACATTTTCCCTACATGTAAGCATATTCGTTTACCTTGTGTCTCTGTCTAATCCTGTCGTGTGGGAAGCTGAATTATATTAGGGGAACTTCTCTGAACTGGTGAAGCGCCAATTGCCACTACCTCTCCCTAGGAAGGGCCTGCCTGCTCTCACTCCCCGTCTCTCTGAGGTTTCCCCCACCTTCCTCACTACCGCCGGCCTGACCGCAGCTGCGCTACCTGCCAGCCGAAACCTGAGTTTGAACTTTATTCTACGACTACTACCCTGAGTTGCTTTATTGACATTACTTGTATTGACTTGAGCTCGCTGGCAAAGACCAGTGGTGAATAAAGACTGCATTATTTCTCCGCATCTGCTGTGTGATCCTCTTACCTTCATGACAGAATACTCAGGCCAACGGGATCCAGCAACGGAGAATCTGGTGGGATTTGCGGTCAGGATCCATGGAATAATGTTAGGTAGGCACGAGGAGGAACTTGCTGCTGCTCGACAAGCCATCGAGTCCCTCGCCACTCAGGTTAATGACCTTACGCTTCAGCTGCATCAGCTCCGATCCATCCCTCCGGCCACCCAGAGCATGTCGACACCTTCTGAGCCCCATATCAAAAACCCCCCTTGCTACTCCGGTGAGCCCACTCAGTGTCGTGTCTTTTTCACGCAGTGCGAGGTTGTGTTCTCTCTCTATCGGGTCCTTTCGTTCTGACTGGTCAACGCTCCTGCTGTTTTCCAAGCGTTGGTTAACGATGTCCTCCGGGACATGCTTATTGTCTTTGTTTTCGTTTACCATGGACGAAATTCTTATTTTTTCCCCCTCTCCACAGGTGCATGTTCAGCACGTCCGTCGCGTTCTTCAGCACCTGCTAGAGTTGATTGTTAAAGCTGAGAAGTGCAATTTCCATGCACAGTCGGTTTCCTTTTTAGGATCGATTATCTTGCCTGACGGGGTTAGTGTGGACCCGGAGAAGGTGAGGGCAGTCACCGACTGGCCGGTACCAGATTCTTGCACCGCTCTTCAGCACTTTTTTGGGTTTTGCTCATTTTTATCGCCGCTTTATTTTTAATTTCAGTCAGATTGTCGCCCTCTTAACGGCCTTAACCTCTTCTAAGACCAGTTTTCGGTGGTCAAAAGCCACCCAGGTTGCATTTGACCAGCTTAAGACCCTATTCACCTCTGCGCCCATTGTATTGTTCCCCGGACGCCTCTAGTCAGTTTATCGTCGAGGTTGATGGATGGACGGACCACAGAAATCTATAATACATTCGATTGGCAAAGGGGTTAAACGCGCGTCAGGCCCGTTTCGTCCGGGAACAAAGAATGTAAAGCCGGACACATTGTTTCGTCTCTTTGATTCTTCGGAGGGTACGGATGTTCAAGCTCCCATCATCCCAGAGGGGTATATCTGGGGTATTGAGAGATTGGTTAGACGCGTGTTATCTCCTACTAATCCTCCGCAGTCGTGTCCTAGTAACCTCCTTGCCATGTTGCAGTGGGACCACTCCTCTAAGCTCCCGGCCCATCTCGGCATTCGGGGCACTCTCGCATCGATTCGTCAGCTGGTGGTCCACCTGCGAACGTGACACACGTCGGTTTGTCGCCTCTTGTGCGAAATGTGCCCAGACCAAGGCTAATAACAGACCCCAGCCGGCTTTTTAAGACCGTTACCAATCCCCTCGCGTCCTTGGTCCCACGTCGCGCTCGACTTTATTACCAGTCTCCCAGCGTCATCTGGGAACACGGTTATCTTGACCATTATAGACCGTTTCTCTAAGGCGGCTCATTTTGTTTCTCTCCCTAAGCTCCCATCCGCCAAGGAGACCCCGCAGATCGTAATTGAGCACTTTTTTAATAACATAAAAAAGATAACTTTTATATATTTTATGATAACTTTTTTTATCCAGCTTTCACCCTCTTTCACCTGAGTCATTCATAAAAACACTTTGACATGGACATGCTTTAAGCAAAAACTATTATTTTCAACAAAACAAGACAAAATATCTTATGTAATTTTACATCTAATAAATTCATCTTGATTTAAGTTTTTTTTTTATAGATATTTGGACTTGAAAAAAGAAAAATTCTAAATAAGAGTAGCATTTTGTTGACTACATTTAAAATAAACTACAACAAAATATATTTATTTTGTCCTATTGCTTAGCTCCCTCTCTGTTTCAGAGTTAAACAAAACAAATGAACTGCATTTAAACCACACTCAAACACACGTGCACACAAACTCACACACGCAAGTCTTAACACCAGGGGATCCCTTTAAGAATGAAACCCTTGAGCCACAGCTTCAAGTGTGTGAGAGAATGAATGATTAAGTAAGCATCACAGAGCAGCTGAGGAAGAGCATCTCAAAGACCTTTCAGTCGGTCTGTTTGAGCTATTGGCTGACACCATGATCCTCCACAGCACAAGTCAATAACTTTGATGTTTGGCCTCACAGTCACGTCTAGAGAACTGAGCTATGACTGTATCCCATCCAGTCTATGAGAGAGAGAGAGAGAGAGAGAGAGAGAGAGAGAGAGAGAGAGAGAGAGAGAGAGAGAGAGAGAGAGAGAGAGAGAGAGAGAGAGAGAGAGAGAGAGAGAGAGAGAAAGAGAGAGAGAAAGACAGAGAGAAAGAGAGAGAGAAAGAGAGAGAGAAAGAGAGGAGAGAGAGAGAGAGCTTCTGGCATGGGCTGGTTTATGTCCAGTGAATTTCAATGGATTCAATCTGAAAGTGCTCTCCTAAATATTAGAATTCAATGATGAATGCAGCCCTGAAAAATCTGACATTACAATTAAAGCTGCTGTGTCTAATTTTTATTAGCATTTGCCATCTTAATTTTCTGAATTAACTATAGAGTAAGTAAATGTTTAAATGAGGAGAGCAGCCCAATGTTAACTGATCTGCTTAGCCAAACAATGAAAGATGGAGGGAGGATTTTGTAAACCTAATTGGAAACAGTTATTAGTTCTGCAATGCATTAGTGCACATTTAAGTTTTAGGCCTTTAAAAGTAATGCAAAGATGATGTTCCTACTGATCCACAAAATAAAACATTAAAATTACATAATCCAGGTGAACTATACTTGCCACAAACCTTAAACTCTAAAGAACTTGTAAGAATCCACTACTAGCCGACTTTGCCCGGAGGGTGTAAGAATGTTGAGGTTTCCATGGCAACAACACCTCAGATCAGAAGTACCCCACTGCGATTAAACTGAAAGTCTATTACAGTATAATCATCAGGGCAACAATCCCACACAAAAGACAAGCATCAAATGTGCTGTGAATGCAAATTTACAACCTTTTGTAAATCATGCAGACTTCGCACTTGTCAAGATTAATTAATGAAACGGTTTAGCAATTTGTGGAAATTCTGATGACACAGCATGGTTTATACCCACTAATAAGGGGGAAAATAGTCTGAATATATTAACTCTTTGAAATTATTTGTAAATGCTCACACTATCATTGTGTATAGTAATACTTATTTATGTGCAGTTTTAATGTAATCCATTTATGCAAGGCCAGTTAGTTAGTAGCTGGCATTAATGCACACTATCTAGGGAAATCTGGTGGTCACTGCTTTAGTACTTGACTACTTCCTTCCAGACCATTTAAGGGCAGAGCGGTTTGAGGCCTGGGTGGTTTGGAACCTCTAATGTATAACCCAGTTTTATTGCGGTAGTGGGTTATGCGGATTCTGGAATCATATGGTCAGACCCAAAGGTTTTCAGAGCAGTTAAACAACCTTCTGAAAGCTCTTGCCATCCTATGCTTCAGTGGTGCTAAAGCAGACTGTCAAATTCAGTTGAAGAACACAGACCCCATCCTTGTCAGGCATGCTATATTGGAAAAACCTTTTAAACCGGAGTGTGTTTTCATGGTAGCCTCTACATTTTTGTTATTTTCATTTATTTTTATTCAAATTTGCTTACAGTGCAATCAACGGGCACAACATTTCAAAAGTTTGAGGGGTCAGAAAGATTTTTTTGTTTTTTTTATGAAAGGAATTCAATTGATTAACAAGCTAGTAAAGACTTGTACTGCCAAAGTTGTTAAGTACACACACTTCATTGTAAAGGACAATGAAGTCTTAAAAAAAAAACATCCACAAGTTAATCCAAATACAGAGAGAAGAGAAACAACCAAGGCGTACACATTAACAATACCTGACAAACTAAAGGACACACACACACACGAACTTAAGGAAACACTGCAAACTGAAAAAGTCCAAACAGGGTGAAATTGTGACATTTATATTATCACAAAAGAATACTGATTTTTTTTTAATCCCAGTTACTTTGCATAAAAATATTAAGCAGCATAATATTTTTTTAACTTTGATAATAATTGTATTTTATTTTTTCAGAGAACCAAATCAGCAAATCAGCATATGTGACGTGACACTAAAGACTGGAGCAATGGCTGCTGACATTTCAGCTTTGCCATTACAGGAATAAATTACATTTTGAAATATACAATAAAACATTAACTGTTTTGACTATATATGATCAAATAAATGTGTGAACATAAGAGACTTCTTTCAAAAACATTGAAAAATGTTATGAAAATTGAATGATGATGTATACATTATGTCTATTGGAGTATTCCCTGGGAATCCAGTCCATGATCAGCTGAACAAGAACACTACTGTATTCAAAGAGAGAAAAAGCGATTAAAAACTGAAATAAAATGTAAAGCTTGCAAATGAATCACCACCACAAAACTCCTAATAGCATCACCTGCAGCAGATGTAATATTTCAATCTTTCAATCTCTTTCTCTCTCACACTCAGTTATTTCAGGTTTTATTTAAGCTGAGTGAAATAGGCACACTTCCCATGTGTCATTACAAGCAGGCCATAAATGAGCTGGTGCAATATTTGGGTATCTCCTGTACTACTTTCACTCAAATTCTGTCAGAGAAATACTGTAAAAGCTATTTTGAATACTTCAGATAGAATCTATTTCTATCTATTTAAATGTTAAAACTGTAAAGCAGACTGTTCACTACATGTTGCTGCTCTGATTCTGTTACTGAATTTAGTATCTTTCTTTAAAACTCATTATGTCACTGAATACAGTCACAATCCTGTCACAATGTCTTCCAAGAATAGTTTGAGTTCTTGGAAATAATGACCCAGAGTAACAGACAGTTAGTAACAGTACAATGGCAGACAATAGCATCTTGTTTATTTAATTAGAGATACACCTGTAACGTGTAGTCGGTTTATGTTCCCTTTTTTGCCTGCCATAGTTCTCTAGTTTGTTTCCCTGGTTGTGAACTAGTTCCCACAACTGTTGCGTTAAATTCTTGATTACACTCCCCATGTATTCAAGCCCTGTGTTTTCTTCAGTTCTTTGTTCGGTACTATCAGTGTTTAATGTGGTTTAGGGTGTTGCCGATGGACGATATCATCATAAAGCCAACCGATATATATGGGGATGATTTAGCCTAGAAATCTAGACGCACCCTAGCGGCAGCAAATTTAATCTGCCCGCAAGTGTTGTCTTGGAACTCTCAATACCCTTCTGAGCTGCATTCCTCTCAATCTGGACAGGCCAATCACATCGTGTATAGAGTCGGTGGGCGGGGCCATAATGATGGCCGAGTTGCGTTTGCGTGCTTCTAGTAAACACAGAAACTGGCGAACGGCGGCGGTCTTTCGAATCAGCTTTGACTGCGATTCTGGAAGACTTGGAGTTGAGCTTTTCTCTGAGAAAAGAACAAAGAACGGCACTAAAGTCATTTTTAAAAAGGGAAGATGTGTTCGGAGTTTAGCCAACCGGATACGGTGAATGTTTAATGGGGGGGTGAAATGCTGTTTCATGCATAATGAGCCTTTTACACTGTTTAAGACTTGGATTCCTATCCTAAACATAGACAAAGTTTCAAAAACTAATGTTGGACGTTTGATGGAGTATTTCTGTGTTAAAAATACTCCTTCCGGTTTCTCACAAGTTTCGGAGAGTTTTTTTCGAGTATGGCTCGGCTTGACGTTAATAGATCGGAAGGTCCTTGTATGGGCCGTACGGGCTCCTCTCCCGGTAAGGTGCACGTGCGCGTGACTAGAGTGAGAGGAAATGCACGCCCGTAAAAACTCTCTCACGTGCAGATCTAGTCGATCCAGGTGCCGCGCTCCACTTTATTCCTATGGGTGACTTCAACGCTTCAGCACAGCATTCCGGGAAGGCAGCGCTGCATTTGAACCGATTTGAACGCAGAAATGACGGGAATCTTCACAACATCGCTTCAGTTGCATCACAAAGTGGATCTCCACACTCCAAGAAGTGTGTTTTTGACGGAACGGTCCCAGCGATAAAGGTTCGGTCCTGCTTTGGAAGCAGCCGGTGAGTAAAACTGCTTCAAATGTCTATGCTGTTGGCTCGTCGTGTGAGTAAACATCAGTAAACGACACGATCCCGTGCTTCGTCATTCAAATGCGCTAACGGACTCTATTGTTGTTCTATGTAAATTATAACGTTACACTAGTCTGACGTGCAAAACCGTTTTGCTTGCTACTGCTAAGGTTTAGTCGAATACAATAGTCCATAAACCGAATCATGTCCTCATACACTGCGAGTAAACACACACAAATGTTGACAGGGCACTAAATACAGTACATACCACAGAGACGGACGTCCTGTGTTGCTGTTTCTCCAGTTCAATTTATTTCAGCCTCCGAATGATTCTGGATCATTATCTGTATTAGCTGAGCTGGATAGCCATGAGTTTCTCCACACTTGAGGACGTCACCGCTTTGTTCGCGATTGTCATTTTTTAGCTCCGCCCACACGATACGCCTCCAGGCGCTCGTTTTTTCCCGGAAAGACTCGGTACAGCCCATATTTCTTTTATAAATATAATAAAACTAAAGACTTTTTGGAGATATGAAGGATGCAATACTACTCTATAGGTACTCAAGATTGACATGAGATTGACTGAAACTGAGTGTTTCACCCCCCTTTTAATCTATCAACAAGCTCTGTTTCACCGTCGTTGCTCTGGTTGGTGTAGCGCTATCCTATCGCGTGCAGAGGGAGTTTGAAAGACCACCGTTTATCCCGCCCCTCAGATTGAGCCTTGTCTATGGTGAGTTTCCAGACCAAACATCTTGATGTGGGTCTGGCTTGTCAGGATAGGGATGATTAGGAGGCTATGATGGACTATGGGCAAAATTATGGCCAGGACATCCTGGGACATCCCTTGCGTTGCATGATTTGTAATGAATGTAAAAAATAACAGAAAAATTCTCAGGTATAACATTTCAAGAAATATAATACTGCACCAAACAGTTGATTCACATAGTTTCTCTTTGAAGAAACTGTATTGTTGACGACAATATCACTCTGAAGCAACTAGCCCAAGCTTCTGGACCGCAATCAAGAGCCAAAGGTTGTTTGTCCAACAGTAGGAAAACACAATTAACCAGCATAAGCGCATGCCCAGTAATTTGAAGTGAGGGATTCTAGTGCAGCCCCATCCTGATAAAAAAAGCCTGTTTACACAGTGAAAAAGCTGATGGAGGGCAGAGGGAGGGCTGACTGAACAAAGCCACACTGTGCTTGGAGCAGAGCTGGAGACTGTTAATAACCCCTTCTACCTACAGACCAGAGCTGGTGAGTGAACAGAGATCTGTCGAGGAGAAAGAAAAACAATTATAGAAAGGAAGTGATGAGTAAGAGTATATAATAGATTGATAAACATATTAAATCATGTTTTAACTAAAATGCAAAACGGTTTCTGTGAGGGTTAAGTTAGGATTTGTTTAAGGGCATATAAAATAATAATAAAACAATATAATCAATAAATATAATCAATAGTTCGGGGTTTGCTGCAAAGCCTCTTATGCTCACCAAGGCTGCATTTATATTAGGGCTGCACGTTTTCAAGTTTTTCATTAACCGTTAACCGAGGCCCTTAGCGGTTAATACTCGGTTAACCATAGTGTGTGTCAGGGTTATTTTTAGTTTATTCATTTGAAGACCGCCATCTCCGTAGTGAACGCGCCTAAAGTGAGAAATGCACAGAGAGTAGCCTATTTCTTTTCGTTTTAAATTGTTAAAAGACATTTCAAGCTTTCTTAAGATATATTTCATGTCTGTGAGGCGTACGCTGAGTTTCGTTAAATTAGGATGAGATGCGCTCCAGTTCACGAGCAATGCAAGTGGCCGCGAGGGTGCCTGCACGATTAGGGCATGTAGTAAAATATGCAGCCGAGAATGATTCACACAGCGTTTGACTCGCGCGGCTGATGAGCCTCTCCCGGCAGAGAGTTCAAGCATCTGTGGACTCGTCCCTTCAGCTCTGGCCATCTTGCTTTCAGTCCGCGATTAGCTTTTTTGTTTTATTCATTACAGTTAAAGTAACCTCTGCTTTTCTCTAGTCATTTACAAGTTTCTCACTTCAAACTTTCTTTCTTCTGATCCATTATGCACAGCGCGCACAGCTCCCGCTCTGCTTCTGCCCTAATGCGACTTATAGTCCAGTGCGACTTGTTATTTTCCTCTTCAGGATGCATTTTTTGACTGATGCGACTCATACTCCGGAGCGACTTATAGCCTGAAAAATGCGGTAAGCACTGCATTGCAATACTTGCATTTTGCCCCGTCACTCTCATTTTTAAAGTGCTCCCACGCATTCTTTGCCCACTTAGAAAGCTGGTCATGACGACTTCTTGTGGATATTACAAATGTCTGGCCCAGAAAACGATAGATCACTGAATATGCCACACCTTGACGTCATCGACTGACAAAACACTGCCTCTACAGAATAATAAGCACGTCTAATTCAGTAGCCCCGCCCACTGACTCATAGAGCTGTTCAGATCGCACTAGCCAGCAGCAATAAACATGCCAAAGAAGATAGCAAGATCGCTGCACAAAGAAGATAGCAAGATCGCTGCATAAAGAAGATAGCAAGTCGCTGCATATGCTTCCTTTGGATCATAATATTCGGAATGTGGGATACTTCATTTATTTTTAATGAAGTTCAAGCTCACGTAGGGAAGATATGTACATGTGTTTGCTTCATTTCACTGTGGAAACGTTTGTAAACAAGTCTCAGGTCGATGCTGGATTTGCAGATATTGAGATTAAAACACAATCCTGTGCCTACTATATTGGATCTGACAGGAATGGTGCAATACATTTATGTGAGTAAAACATCTTTTTTATATGTAACAGTAGTCTTGGGGCTATGTGTTTTCCAGATGGGCTACCAAAATGGAAGCCTGTCAGCAGGCCTGTGAATTTCAAAAAGTTAAATAATATTCATTTTTTATATTGAAAAATATAGAATTTTTATCTTTTCACAACATTTATTATGTTTATAAATACATTTACATTTGGTCCCCGCAATGTAATATAAACAATACACACACACACACACACACACACACACACACACACACACACACACACACACACACACACACACACACACACACACACACACACACACACACACAGGCCCCATCTACACGGAGACGCTTTTAACTGTATATAAATTTTGTACCGTATCAGCGTCCCGTCCACACGGATCCGGTGTTTTGGAAGCATGAATCCGATATTTTTTGAAACCGGGTCCCAGAGTGGATAAATCTGAAAACGACAATCTTCCGTTTTCTTGTGTATGAAATCCGTATATTTTGTGAAACAGTGATGTGATTACACTACGTCCAGCATGGTGAAAGAGTTAAGGGATACAACTACGGGCACTGGGCATGCGCACATCAATATCACGTCATTTAATTACCATATTTACATTATTGTAAGGTATGTTTTGGGTTGGGGTAGGTGTAGGCATTAATAAAACACATTTGTTCAGTAGCAAATGTATATTGTTATTTTATTGTGAGATTTTGCCTCACCTCCAACCACTGCTGTACCCCTTCTAAACACAACTCTTCTTCTCCATTTTTAGTGTATTTCTGTGGCAGAATTACAGCGCCACACACTGGCCTGGCATACATACTACAACGTTTTGAGTCGTTTTTCATTGCTCTCATGTGGACGCATATATTTCTTGAAACGAGGAGAAAAAAAAGATGGAATACGAAAAGCTCTGGCTTCGTGTGGATGGGGCCACACACACACACACACACACACACACACACACACACACACACACACACACACACACACACACACACACACACACACACACACACACACACACACACACACACACACACACACACACACACACACACACACACACACACACACAGCAAGTTAACTTGACAGGATCACAGTAGGGAGGGACAATGTTAAAACTTCTTATCCTTAAAAAAATTTCCATTTTAATATTTGCTCTCACCTGGAGGCATGCTCTGTGAGGAGACCTTTATTTGAATGTTTAATTTATGTGAGATTAAACTCTGCTGGGTGCTCTGCATTAATGCCAGAGTGGTAAACACCTTGAGGTTCATTCTAATTCAAGGGGTGGTAGCTCTTCATAAAGCTGAGCAGGACAGTACGTGAATGAGCTGGATCTGAGCCAATTTATCTGTGAAAACCCCACAGACGGGATTAGCGCTTTCACTCCCTCGCAGTTCTCTAACGTCTGGCGAGACATCAGAGCAACTTCAATCCTGTCACATCGAGGAACCATCAAGACTTGAGAAGGAAGAAAGTTACACACTTCTGCTCCCACCCATAGTCACTTTAAATCAGATTTCTAAGTGAACAGGCGAAGCATTTAACAGTGTGTGATGAGCAATTATTTTTCCTCCCTATCAACAATAAAGCCTTCCATTGCACAGATCTTATTTTTCCTTTGGCAAACATCACGGTTTTGCCTGGCTTTTGATTAGGCCACGCAGCAGGCTAAACTAATCCTCCTCATAGGCTAGAGATATCAGAAGCCAAGTAATTTCAACTTCATCTAAATAAAACAGAAATGGAAAATGGCAAATGGAAAAATGAAAGAAGTAATCCCATGATCTATAGGGAAGAGTGCTCTAAGGGTGTGTTATAGCTTTGTTTAGTTAGACTCACGCTGCTGGGTGTCAGTGTCTTCACACTTCTGGTCTGATGGGGATGAAATCCTCCGTAACAAGATTAGTGAGAAGCATTACAAGGCTCTCCATTACTGTGTGTGGTAGTGGTCGACTGAAATAATTGCCATACCTTCCATGTTGTTGTAATAAGTTTGATAACTGCTAGTCTAAAATGTGGAAATAGTAAAACGTAAAGAGAAGATACGGCGACACATTTTGCTGGTAGCGTAAACAAAACTATTATGATTGAAATACTACTTGCCCACTCGTCTGATTATAAGAATAGATTTGCACGAAATATAACCAGTTTCGATGGAAAGGAAAGAAGATTCCTCTGATCCTTGGTTAAAATCTGAAGTCTTTGATCGTTAGTCTGACTTGTTCACCGGCAGCCGATTAATGACCGCTGCCATCAAATTTTACCTCAGAGAAAATTCTGGCAGTGTCAGAAGATTTGGCACAGTCCTGCAGTGTGACTTCTCCTACGACAACCGTCAAATTATTTTCGTTTTTAAATACAAACTATGACCAAAATGAGCACTAGAGATTTCTTTGTAGCCACTATTTCAATCATGTGTGTAATGCAGCTCACTGTCACCAAACGCATCATTCATGGATGATATAATACACTGGACGAGATTTCTTGCGAGTCCGTTTTAGCGCGCCTCACCTATCGTACAGTCTGACATTAATGACAACTAAGATCTAACAGTGACATGGCTTACAGAGGGATCATGTTCGTATAGTCTAACAAGGAACAGTCGTAAAAGACTGTTATAAATCGCACAGTGTGTGTACCTTGCTTTACTCATCAAATATTAAAATCCCTCAGTTCATCACCATCTCATGTTAATTCTTGTTTTATGGGCTTTGTCGCATTCTCTTTTTGCTAGCACACTCCTTTTTTTAAAATTGGTAATTCCCTGGAGGTTGGAGATTTAGTGTGTTCCATGTCAACCATTCCCGCTCGATGTGACAACTAACCTATGCCACCCCCATACCATACACACACTGAAAAAAATGACTTTGTGGTATTGTAAAATCTATTACATTAATTCATGTAATTTATACATTGTAAAATCAAGATTAAGTTGGAACTATATATTTCATGTAAAATTTACACAATTTATTAATGTAATAAATTAACTGAGAAGAAAGAGTACATTTTACCATATATTTACAAATAGTATTTAATGTTTTATAGTCACAGCACATTCACCTAAAAATACTAAGTAAATTTTAATCTGAAAAGCAAAGTGTGTTTGAATCTGCCCGCCCCGTTTTTGTTGTTGCTCAAAAAGATCCCGGTTCAGTGGCAGAGACGGTCGGTTTGGGATGTCGCTTTTACATGGCTGACTTATTCTGGGTAAGTTCTGACTTTTCTATTTTAGATTTGTGATAACGATGTACTTCGTTTTGATGGTTTGATTATTGCATAGACGTTACGGTTTAAAATTGACTAAAAGTGAGTTTTAATCACAATAACGGTAGCTAAAGCTAAAGCTTTATCCACTTCTATAAAGTTGAGACTGGTGTTTAGTCAAAGATAGAGGGGATTAAATGTAGTTAGCCACGTTCTTGTAGAAAAAGTCACCCTGTCTGGTTAACTTCAAAATAATTTAATGTTAGCTGGCCGTGATTAAGTGCTGGCTGCCTGTGTGTGTGTCCTCTAGCTAATGTTAGCATTTTTTTTAAGTGTCTAAGTTAGATGTTTTTATATCCACTGAAAATTTCACAGCAATTATTATATCAAAGCATTAGTGTGCACTCTGCACTAAAGAAGGAAAGTTTGGATGACAGGTGAACTCTGATACCAAATAAGCATTGATGTATAACGTTAGCAACAAGTGCATGAATGTCAGCAATTCTATTTTAGTGAGCTAACGACATGAAGGTCCGGTCACCTTTTTAATGAAAATAAAATGTAATGTTATAAATGTAATTCTATTTCTTAAATGGAATTGTGTTCTTTCTTTCTTACAAACTGTATGCAGGAGGACAGTCGCAGTGTTGCCGCTGAACATATCCTTAAGATGGAGCTGATCGAGAGGATCCAGTCGATGAATGAGCATTAAGGAAAAGTGACCATTCTATTTCAGCTGGACTATGCATGTGCTCGTCATTAAAGGGTTAAGTTAGTTCAGTTCAGTCTAAAATGAAATGTCTGACATTAACTCCTCTCCCAAATGTCGCTCCACACCCGTAAGACCTCCGTTCATCTTCACACACAGTTTAAGATATTTTATATTTAGTCTGAGAGCGTATGCAAGTGTATGCACACTATACTGTCCATGTCCAGAAAGGGAATAAAAACATCATCACAGTAGTCCATATGAGACATCAGTGGGTTAATTAGAGTCTCTTGAAGCATCCAAAATACATTTGGGTCCAAAAATAACAAAAACTACGACTTTATTCAGCATTGGCTTCTCTTCACCGTTTGAATCTTTATTTGAGGATTGAACACAAACACGGAAGAGAAGACAATGCTGAATAAAGTCGTAGTTTTTGTTATTTTTGGACTCAAATGTGATACATTTCATATTTGGCTGAACTAACCCTTTAATGTTAGTTATGCCACTGTTGGCTGCTGATGTTTAGTTGAACCATACATGGTTAATTCTACAGTTATTGTAAATTATAATGAATGTACCTTAACTACTTAATCAGTTGATGTGAACATTACTGATTTAATGGTTAATTGTAAATTTTGATATAATAAACTGTTCAACTTTATTGTATTTATGTGTGATTTGTGATAAATGTATTTGATGCAGAGAAAATTATTACATTTATTTGGTTTAAAATAGCAACATTTACATAATAATAGTGAGTAATATAAATTAATTCAACTAAGTAATTCAAAATGTCAAATGGACAAACATTATAAAATCTACTTAATTACTTCATAAGAGTAAATAATACAGATTTATAAAATTTACTTGATTACCTTTAATAAATACAACATGCTAAGTTAAATATAATTAAGTAACATTTACTTAATGTCTTTGCAAATGTTACATTTATAGTTAAGTACATTTTACTTGATATTGGCAAGTAAGTTGTACTTGATATCGCAGCAGTAAATTTTACTTAGAAAAACTGAGTGCAAATTGTTACAA
The DNA here is from genome assembly GCF_024679245.1 of Pseudorasbora parva. Lineage (NCBI taxonomy): Eukaryota > Metazoa > Chordata > Actinopteri > Cypriniformes > Gobionidae > Pseudorasbora > Pseudorasbora parva. Next base: position 39,039,323 of record NC_090174.1, read on the forward strand.
AGATTTTATCAAGTAAATCTTACAAGTTGTTTTTATCAGTGCAAGTCAAAATAGCCAAAGACACTTTTCGCTATTTACGTATAGGATGGGACACAGGCAAGTGACATATTTATGCAGTTCCCCATGAAAACCATCCCGTCAGGTCTATATAACACACAGGCTATCAGGGTAAGACAAAAACATGTTTTGAAAGAGTGAATGATGATGTAAATGTTGCTAATTTAAATATATATATATATATAATAATACAATTATATATATATACACTGTAAAAAAAATGTTGGTTTAACTTAAAAAAGTAAGTAACCTGTTTGCCTTAAAATTTTGAGTTTATTAAAATAAAAAATGAGATTTTTTATTTATTTGTACATTTGTTTATTAAATAGAAACTCAAAATATTATTGTATCTGAACCACATAAAAAAATGATAAATCATGAAAATAGCACTATTTGGTAGGGCTGGGCGATATGGCCAAAATTTCATATCCCGATATAGCTCATTTGATATCCCGATAACGATATAGCAACCTTTCTATTAATTCAGTTTATGAATAGTCTATACAAAATTGTAATGTGGAAATGCAGTTTGAAATGATATACAAAACAAATAAAGGTAGTATGGGCTACATTTTTATTTTATTTAGAACCTTTTTTTAAAGCAAGACTGTTGGTAAAGTTAACACCTGCCTAGGGATGTTTACCGATGAACGTTTGACCGATGGTTGACCGTATCAACGTTAACCGATCAAAGTTGTCGGTTAAAATAAATAAAAAAGTGATCTCTAAATTAGGCTATTTATAGACAGTGGACTAAACGCTACAACAGTTGGCCATCTCATTCCAAAATCTTTTTGTGTGATTGAACATATCCCTCGCACTCAATTTTTCATAACTCGCCTGTTTGTACTTAATAAACCAATAAAAACATTTGGCGCGAGGTCACAGCGTTTGGGTTTGCGCGCTCACAAGGTTTGCAAAAAGTAAACACTCGAGATTAGAGCCAGAGCAGACGACAGGATGAAGCGTGCATTTCGCTTAAGATGGGCTTACATTTGGAAATATATTACATGTTCATTTCAGTGGTAACACATAAGGTGTTGATCGTCTTTCTTTATTATTGTTAGCAGTAACGTTACCTCAAACTAAAGCGGCGTCTCTTCGGAGCTGTCATTTTCTTAAAGGGGTACTTCAGCGCTGGGAAGATGAATCTGTATTTAAACTGGGTCATCAATGCAGTAGAAATGTGAAATTATTTTTGAATTTGGTGTCTTCTAGACTGAGAAAAGACAGAAAATGTATTTTTGTCCCATGGGGATGAAAGACTACAATTCCCAGAATGCTTCGCTGCCCTGTGAGGCCATTCCCAACGCCAACAACTTCATTACTGTGACTGAGTTAGAGACACTACAATTAAAAACTGAACGTGTCTGTTCAATATAATGAGTGAGTCACCGCGCGAGTCTCACAGCACTGAGCACTAACTGCACGAGTGATGAGAGCTGAGGTAATCGCGACTACACTCGCGGCATACATTCACAACGCGAGTTCAGTCTGGCACGTTTCAGTTCATGCCTTTGCAAGCTTAACTTTCATAGAAATGAATTTGAGAAGTTAAAAGACTTACATTGCTCACCATAGCTCCGTTTAAATGATCCTGTCTGCAAGCTGAGCTCTCCCTGAGTGTGATCTCCATCCCCCAATGCCGGATTCAAAACATGCGGAAATGGCTCCCTCTGCTGGCTGTAGTCTTTAGCCTCTGGGCAAACATTCCTCCTATGATGCAAAAAGCGTCATTTTGCATCATAGGAGGAATTTTTCCAGAAATAAAATGCATAAATCTCTCGTCTCAGGGAGATATGAGAGGGGAAAGCACAATAATTTGAATATTCTCCAGGGTTTCTACTGATACAAAGCCATATGCTAATCGCTGAAGTAACCCTTTAAATGAGCCGCGGCAATGATTCAAATGAGCTTCTAAGGCTGGACAAACGCCTTTATTTTCAACGCGATCACCTTGTACCCAAACCATTTCGAAACTAAGGAGCCATTTGTCCTCTGATTACAAACAAGCTCCTCTGCGGCGCGTTTGCGGGACTCGTGTTTCGCGCTGTGGGGGATTTTAAAAAAGTGACGTGAGTGGAAGGGAGGCGGCTGGCAGCGCGTGTGTGTGTGTGAGTGAGAGAGCGAGAGAGAGACAGAGGGAGCGCGTTTATGTATTGCATGGGCATGCTGTGGCGTGAGGTGCATCTTGACGTAAAATTCTGCCATAAACGCCTTATCGTGGCGTAAGCGATAGAGCCTTATATAAAACGATAGACATTTTCTATCGTCCAGACGATATATTTCGTCATATCGCCCAGCCCTACTATTTGGCAGGTTTCACTGCATCATCAGAAATAAAAAACACACAATTACCCAATATGCTTACAAAATCTTTTAATAATATTTGAATAAAGGTTGTCCAATCTCAAAAAATGTTAATTTCAATGAACTCAAAATTTTAAGGCAACCAGATAACTTTTTTTCTAAATAATTTTTTACAGTGTATATATATATATATATATATATATATATATATATATATATATATATATATATATATATAAATATATATATATATATATATATATATATATATATATATATATATTTTGTCTAAAAATGTATGCTCCATTATCTATTAAAATACAGGGTATAAATATATAAAACATTTCCTAGTGGGCATGTCCAATTGTAGTTTTAACACAAAACATATATACGGTATAAAGCATAAATACATAAGGATTTAAGCAACATTATTTAGAGCTGCACTACAGCTACTACACTTACACTGATTGCACATTCACAGCAGTTTTATGAGATTATGCCCCACTCAAAAGGTACGCACGTCCCTCTCAGAAGGAACTAGAAGGAAGCTTTTTCCAAACAGGTCCCTGTGCCATTCAAAACCCATGCAGCCAGTTTACGGAAAGTGTCTCTGGTTTCCATAGTTTTTCCCCAAAACATTGTACATAATATTTGTTGTTTTTTTATTTTTAAATAGATTGAAATAGAACAGCAGGCAATAATAATGAATTAATTATGGGAAATGATATGATGTGGGTTGTGATGAGACAGCAGAGGTTATTTCACCTTATTCTGGGTGAAAGTGTTATTTGATATACTGGTCTCAGATAAGCAGACAACCAATATCATCAACATACCATGCTGGTATCGTTAGCAAGCCTGAGGGTTTTCAAAATGATTGGCAGGCCAGCACAAACTGTGTCAATATAATTTGAATAATTAAATAGTTAAATCTTATTTCATGCACCCACAAAATCAAATATTGGTCTGTATATGAGATGAGATGTGAGGGAACAGAAAGCCTCAAGCAACCAATTTTACTGGCTTTGGCACTACAATATCATTGTTTAATCAGTCCAACACCTCTGACAGTTACATTTTATATAGCTAGAGGCCACAACAAATCTTCTAAATGTAAGGTCTGCCTTATGTCAGTGTGTAGTGTGGACACAAACTGACTTCTCTGTAATTACAGTATGTTCCATTGTAATCGGTAATTAACTTGCTTAAACAACACGCTGCTCTTGGTACAAAAGCTCTTGAATGTCTGACTGTTTCATATTGATTTTCTGAAATGTGGGATTCTAATGAGGGCTCAATGAAAGATAAAACCTTCTCCACAATAATTCAAAATAGAATTGAGAAAAATGTCAAGAAACAAGTGTGTAAAACAGAAGATAATGGGTTTAATTATGAATAAAATGTCATGCATTATGATTCATTCTTCTGGAACTCTCCCGACAATTACTGAGGCATAATAGTGCAACGTCCCACCAGGGCCACAGACGTCTTGCCTCAATCAGATCCTCTGATGCCATGCACACAGAGCCGTCTGATTGGATGACAATCCCTGGAAGGTCATGTCTTGACCGGTCCTTTCTCTTTGTCCTCTGGCATGAATAAAGCCTTTTCAGATTATATCAAACAGGGCTTGTTCAATTGCTCACAGCCGCGGCTGCGCCCAGGGAACAGAGAGCTGCCGTGGGCAAGAGGCCAAGCTGTAGGACGAGGGGCTGGAGGAGCTGCAATCATACAGACAACTTCACACCATTACCTCTCTATGGCTCATGAATAGAGCCTTTAGACCCCACTGCAGACTGAACCGAAATTGACAATGAGGGGTGGGAAAAACATGGAGAGAGAAAAAAAAAAAAAAAAGGGAGATGGAAAAAAAGGGAGCGGGAGATTACTAGACAGGAAGCTGTCAACCGGTAGTAGACCAATATACCAGACATACTGATTAATCATAAAATATTTTGCTGATATAGACTAATTTTGGGAGACATTGCTTGATTGTTGATTGATAGAAGTAGACATGTTTACTGGTAATTTATACATTCTAACTGAATTTTGAACCACTGTTTAATAAAAAAGAAACAATTTCATGTTTAGTTTTCTCCCCCCTCATCGCAAACCATCAGTTTTGTGTACCGTTACACCCTTAATATTTAAACAGGACCCATTATGCCCCTTTTTACAAAATGTCCCCAGAGTGTGTCTGTAAAGTTTAAGCTCAAACAACCACACAGATAATTTTTTATAGTATGTTAAAAATATATTTTTTTTTGGGAGTGAGCAAAAAACGTGCCATTTTTTGAGTGTAAATGCAAATGAGCTAGTGCACCCGGTCCCCTTTCAGGAAGAGGGCTACACTTCAAGAGTTCATTCTCCGGCATACGGGCAACAACGAAACAGGATAAGCTCACGGACTGAAAAAGTCAGAAAGTGTTCAGGTGTTCAGCCTTACAAGTTGGAAGGACACTGATGGAGAGACTCGAGAAGGAGTGACAAAATCTAGAATGCAACAGGACATTTCAGAATGGAAATGCAACAGCTTGAGCAGACTGATTTGCGCAAACGTATAAGACTTAAGCGATTATCTTCTGAACAGTTCCTTCGAAGAGGAATCTTAACCACAATGTCCCCAGTGACTCAGATGGCAGGAGTCTATGGCATTACTTGTAATGCCTCTTTGGCGCAGACATTGTACAACTCCAACTGCTACAGCAAGGATACGGAAATGGCAGACTCTGTGCTACTCACTCAGGGCTGTGTCTATGCTAATAGGGCAGATCATCACCAGCTGTGGGTGGCAATACTCCACAATTTGATGAAATTGTCGGAGGGAATATGAATCAGCTTGTTTAAAGAGAGAACTTTTGATTTATAGGAATTATTTTAAAAAATATGAGTGTATTTTTACCATTATAGGCTGGTTGTTTTCACTGTGGAAACATATTGGTCCACATATAAATTGAATGGCTTTGTGCCAAAAGACCCTTGATGTCTGTTAGAAAAAGTATGAAGAAAAGAGCAGAGAGAGGGATATTTACTGAAAGAGATTTTTTCCTCAATATATTTCTTCCCTGCATTTTTTTGTAGGAACAACAGAGATAATGGGGGAAAAAACAGAGGTTCAACCTCTAACGGCAGGAACAGAAGAACAAAGTGTTCCTGGGTATCACTGCATGAAAAGTGGGATTTTCGTCAGTAAGCGGCACTGTAGATTGTCGTGGAAGATCAGGTTTACGACTGTACACGGCAGTTTGCAGGCGACATCGAAAACTGCCGTGAATTGTCAGAAATTGACGTGGGCCTTGCTTGGCAGTTGTCCCCCCCAAGACCCCCCTTCCCTTAACTCCAGGGGAGGCTTTAACATGTAAATGAACATGCTGTGAGCTATACAAATGCAAATCAGGGTAGCAGGAGTTTTAACCCATGTGACATTTTTCTAAAAGGTATTAACTTCCTTCTTAGAAAATCTCTTAGATAGATCAGGCTCAGTATAGCCTAATTGTAAAATCTTAAACTTAAGCTTGAATTTATATATTTGATGAAAGTATTCTAGATTATTTAATGTGTGTCATTTGCAATCAGTCCCCGTGAATTCAGTGCGACTCGCAATTTTGACCAATCACCGCAACTTTTACCAATCATTGCGGTCTCCTGCTAATAAGCGGCGTCATACATCAGCAAACTTTATATATCATATATCATTGCCTGTCAAAATTAACGTGTTAACGCAAATTAATTTTAACGGCACTATATATATATATATATATGTGTATATATATATATATATATATATATATATATATATATATATATATATATATATATACAGGGGTTGACATTAACTTTTTTGCTCACTGGCCACCGTGGCTAGTGGTTTTCCAAAGTTACTAGCCACTCAGCATTTTCACTGGCCACAATTTTGCTGTTTGGAAATTACATTGTATATGTTTAAAGTTGACTTTGGCATATATAAATTACTTGATTTTGAATCATTTTACTTTATTTAGAAGATTTAAAACCCTTTCAAACTTTCAAATGCAGAATGACCCCCCAAATCTTGTATATCAGCTGGGATGTACAGGTGGGCAAGGGGTGGGCAATATAATAGATTATAATAGAATATAATAGGCTAATATGAGAAAGGTAATATGACAGGCTATGAGTTATTTTAGTTAGGATATATATATATATATATATATATATATATATATATATATATATATATATATATATATATATATATATAATTTAAAAAATACCCTAAGCAAATTACAAAAACAATAGTTATTAAAAATAAAATAAAAATTCAGATACTAATACGACACAATGTAATTTATTGAATGTAATTGTCATTGGATACGACTTTCATCGAAAAGAATGTAACAAAATGTGGGCCTGGTCTGTGTTGTGAAATGAAACCACATTAAAAATTCCCTTAAACTGCGTTTGAAACATACAGCAAAGCAGCGACAGAGGAAAACACAGAGCCTGATATTATGCAAACATTTACCAATAATGTGGAAAGCGTTTTAAATCTGTTCAGTGGAAAATCCGCTGTGACGAATCTGTCCTCGTCTAACATCTGCTGTAAATCCAGGTAAAACTAGCTGCGTGCACGCCCCCGTCCCCAGATAACATGATCCCCAGTTGATCCGTAACACCGGCGGGAAGAAACAGCTGAATGCAATCATTGGGCTATCTCGTCAGCTTGCTCAGTTTGCTGCCGATTTTAACGAGCAGTTAACTTTAGTAATCTCCAGGTTGCTGTCCATAGATGATAGGTTGCTTGCTTTGGAGCCGAAAAACTGTGGAAGATACTAACTTTAAGAAGAGAAGACGAGTGCCTAAGAGAAGACCAGTCCTAAGATTGCGGTAAGACTGTTATCTAAGCTAAAGTAACCTAAAGCAAAGCTTTTTAAGTAGCACAAGCTGAAATTAGCCTTGTAAAAGAACAAATGTAAGTTGCTTTATAAAAGTGTTTTCTTTTTCTGGTCATTTTACAGGAAGCAGTACGCCGTCTTCACAACTTCGTCATAACACTCATTTAATTGTTTTCCAGCTGCATGTAAGACATAGAGACAGTACGCAGGAGGTAAACATCCAGTTCTTGCATCGCACGCAGAAGCTGTGAAGAGTTCAGCTCGGAGTCGATTGAGAAGATAGAGGGTAAGATTTATTAGATTAGATCCGTTTTTGGTCAGTGTGACTATTTTTCAGGTGCATTTTACGCAGTACATTGCGCAATACTGATTGTCTTTATTGTTTGTTTTTACAGCTGCTACAAGCAAGAAAGAGTGTGTTTGCTGAGGATGAGGTGGGCCTTTGGAAGTGCGCTACCATAGACCTGATGTCTGATGAGGAAGACGGCATCGTTCGCGCGGTGTCTGGATGGACTGTTTGACCAGCCAGGAGCTCGCCGAGCTCTGTGCCACGCTGCAATCGAGATTAGAGGCGATTCCAAAGAACAGGGCAACGCACGACAGACGTCTGAAAAATGGACTGAAATCAGACAGAATGGCGCTAGTTACCTACAGCTCTGAAGCAGAAAACAGAGACTTCATGGTGCTGTAGGATTTTGGGCTTCTCGTGAGCTTCCTATCGTTGTGTGGGCAGATCTCAAACGTTTTGCATTTGGTTGTGTGTTTGTGTTTGTTCTAATAAAGCTCTTTCTTTGAATAAACTGCACGTCCCTGGCATATTTTCCTTTCCTCAATAAATGAATGTCCTTGATGGTTATAATAGCGTAGTCCATAGGATAACAATGACATGAATATAAAACATAATAGTATATCACATGAATATGAATATATACAATTAAAAAATATGTAAATCATAATTTTATATATATGTGTAAAATTATTATAATTTGGGGGTTTAAATTTATTAATTTATTACCCAGGTTGACCAATAGTAACAGATCTGCCAACCAATCACGAGTGATATTTCTTGTTTCAATGTAGTAGTTTCAACCAATACTGAGTGAGGAAATTCAAGCCATTCCGGCAAGGCGCCGCCCAGAGCTGCTATTCATATGCTAATTAGAGCCATTAGCGCCGGCGCCAGCATGCCTCCGCAAGCTCCACATACGTCATGGTTCGTTTCCGTCAATATGTGGCACAGACGAACGCGACGTTCACAGGCTGTAAACTGACGTTAATTGTCGAAAATCAGGGAGATTTCCGGCCGTTTACGGGGACGAAAATCCCACTTTTCATGCAGTGTATAATGCCTCACTTCTGTTCCAGCACAGAGCACCTGCATCTCAGTCAGTGTTCTCACAGAATCCACAAGATGAATGCAGACCATCCATGCTCTAATGTTTCCACCTGGTATACCATGCATGCTGTTCTCACTTTGCCTGAGAAACAGCCACACATACCAAGATTGTATCAAGCGTGCACATTATGTGACAAAATTGTACGTCTATCTTATAAGACCACACCAAATAAAGAACATGCTAGTCTTAGACTGGTCAGAATCTCAATTCTTTCAAAGTAAAGAAAGAAACAGAGGGGTGAGAGGAGACATGCCAAAACCTATGAAAGTACTTCACAGACATAAAGACAAGAATCTCAGTAGGTGATGAAGCTGCCATTCCAAAAATATTAATGCTCAATTATGAATAGTGCAGTGGAATTCCAAATTTAATCTATTTACTGGACATATTCCTCTTCATTTCCTTTAGTGCTTACCGGGATTTCACCAAGCAGGACGCATTCCTGGATAAACATCCTTTTTGGTCCTGGAACAACATTCCTACTATCAAATTTCACAGTTGGGTTCAGAGTTAAGGTTAGATTTGAGGCCTCTATAACACTCTTTTTAATCTTTTATTTCCTCAATGGTCTAGTAAATAATAGTTAGTTGGAGGACTATGTTAGTTAGTAAGGGATAATCAAAAGATGATACGCCCTACTTGGTAAATCAATGGTTGATAGAAAATGGTTGTCTTAATTCAATATTTTTGTGCATACGTGTTATATTGTGGTAAAATATTTGATTATGCTCCAAAAGATAAACGTTCAGATGGACCAGCACTAGATCCTGCCAGGAGATATATGGACCGTATCACATATATCTTTCAATGGTCTTTCTCCTCCTGTTTTTCTGTTTGCTTTCCCCTCTCTTCCAATAAACAAAATGCTGTTGGAGCATGACTAGCCAATGCTGCAGAAGAAGGGGGACAGATTGCTGAAGGGGCATTATGTGGGAGGGATTTATCAGGCTTCTCTGCTGTGCTAGTCTTTGTGTTCAGATCTCCATTAAACCCTCTGCTATCATTTCCACAAGCCAAGCCTTCAGAAGCAGATAATTAAATCTAAATTATTTATTTTTCTTTGGAGATATAATCCCTATAATCATGATTATCAGATTATTTGTACTTGGAATCAAATGTCTATAAACGAGATCAAAACAAACCGATTTAGTCAAAGCTACTTAAACATAGATAAAGAAGGTACACCAGACAGTGCACTGAAAATTTAAGTCAAGGTTTTTTAAGAGAGGGTTGTCTTTTGTCAGTAGCTGGCCATGAAAACAAGGCCATGATGATCCACTTTTACCATCATGGATTCATTACCTGCTAAAATGGCCCCTGGAAACATCAGAAAACCATCAAAGGTGATTTTGCAGGCCATGGAGCCAGATAAACGATGCAGTTCAAGGATGTGGCTCATAGGAGGAGATGGAGGACACTTCAGGCTCTCAGATGTGTCCAGGTCAATCACTGTGCTGTCATACTCAAGCATGATGGATAAGTACCATATGCCAGGGAGTCATTTGATCTGTGGATGCTTTAAAACACTCAAGGCATTGGGAAGTGATAATAAAAATTAATAACCATTAAATATTTGATTTTGAAAACCCCTTGAACTATCCTCTTAAAATTGACCAATCTTTTTTTTTGACATCTTATCTTTTCATGCATCACTACATCCATTTTATGAGATTAATACATTCTTATATAATAAACCAATTTCACATTTCTTTTTTGTGTGATTTTATACATGGTTAGATAATGCTTGTGTAGTAGGGCTAGCTCTCTTCAAACCATATAATTTAGACTACCAACATGCAACAGCTCATAAAAAACAAATGTTCTCACGATGACACACTTCAATTCTCATAATATGCCAAAATGTGACATCACCGTAATACCCCATTCTGACCCACAAGGCTTGCATCCAAATCCTGTCACAATATTTTCATAATCCCTGGTGGCAAAGACATTAGTATCTTTAAGAAGTCACATTTTACCAAGCTCAGAGACTATGTGTTGAAAAACATCTTATGATTGAATTCCAAAATGTTTACTCTAAATACACCATGTGAAATGCATGTCTGAACATAGTGTTTAAGCAGAAAGTACACATATGCACTGCTATCTGGCAGACAGTGGCAAGCAGCACCGTGGTCCATGGTTAAGCCACCACAGACTCATATTAAGCTATCCCGCTATCCCTGCACTATGGTCATTGTTTTTATTCCCCCACAAAATTCATAATCACACCACCATCATGAAGTAACTACTGCTCAATCTATCAACAAAAAGAGGCTTCTAGCATGACAATTACTTGCCAAATCTAAAAGTAAAGCTATCACAATTTGTCACAATGACATAAAAACATTAGGGCCACACTAGATTATATACAGTGTTCTTTATTAATTTGACACAATAAGCAAACTATTACCGGTCAAAAGATTAAAAAAAAAAAAAAAAAAACCTGCATTATATTGTGAAATATCATTACAATGAATTTACAATGTCTCTTTTTGCTTCAGTCTTCAGTGGCACCAACCAATTCTGTGTGCTGATTTGGTGCTTAAGAGACAATTCTGAAAATAATTGCTGCTTATCGGACTATCTTACTGACCCCAAACTTTATTAACTGTAGTACATCTTTTATATTAAAGGGTTACTTCAGCGATTAGCATATGGCTTTGTATCAGTAGAAACCCTGGAGTATATTCAAATGATTGTGCTTTCCCCCCTCATATCCCCCATGAGACAAGAGATTTATGCATTTTATTTCTGGAAAAATTCCTCCCATGATGCAAATATCATCAATTTGCATCATGGGAGGAATTTTTCCAGAAATAAAATGCATAAATAGCATAGGAGGAATGTTTGCCTGTGAGAATTGAAAGGCTTGAAGAATTGAAAGGCTAAAGACTACAGTTAAGTTAAGCTTGCAAAGGCATGAACTGAAACGCGCCAGACTGAACTCGCGTTGTGAATGTATGCCGCGAGTGTAGTCGCGATTACCTCAGCTCTCATCACGAGAGCTCATCTGCTGTGATACCCGTGCGGTTACTCACTCATTATATTGAACAGACACGTTCAGTTTTTAATTGTAGTGTCTTCTCCAACTCAGTCACTGTAATCCAGTAGGTGGCTTAGGGAATGGCCTCATAGGGCAGCGAAGCATTCTGGGAATTGTTGTCTTTCATCCCCATGAGACAAATACATTTTCTGTCTTTTCTCAGTCTAGAAGGCGCCAAATTCAAAAATAATTTCACATTTCTACTACATTGATGACCCAGTTTAAATACAGATTCATCTTCCCAGCGCTGAAGTACCCCTTTAAGAACCGTTTTAATCATTTTAAAAGGAGACTTTATTACCGTATTTATTGAGTGTCTTGTAGTGCTACAGCTTAGGCTAAATGGTCTATATCTATCTCACAATCCAATTCTGCGCCATCAACCCCAGTACTTGATCTTTGCTGTCAAAGATAATCCCTACCCAATTTCCTCCAGTCTAGTGGGTCTACATCTGCCCTGCTTCCGGCACAAAATAAGTGCACTCTCATTGGGCTTTACAGAGTCTGATTGATTTAACACAGATTAATGAATCTCTAACATGATCCCCAAGTAACTGATCGACACAAACCTCTCTCATCCTCCTTTTTTCTGCAGTGCCTTAAGCACAAGGCCAGAGATACAGAACAAAAAGAAGGGTGGAGTATTGTGTTGATGGCTGCATTTGCTAGGAAACAATAGGGAGGGCTTTGACTACAAGATTGACATATTTGTCCTCAGTGTAAAAGTTATAACCTGTTCAATATGCTGCCAAATCAGCAGTTATAAACTTTCATCAAATAATTTAAAACCAAGTTTAAACCAGCAAACTTTTAAAAAGTTTAAAATAAAGTAGACAATAAAAATTTCAGTTACTAATTAAGCACATTTGTGACAGCTATACAGACGTTTCTGCTTCCACTGAAGCACGAGATCATCTCAAAAAATCATGCTGAACATTATCATAGGACACAAGCTTGTTGAGTTGAAGGCACAGCATGCTGCTAGAGGTCGCAAATTTCAAAACTATAACAAAGGCGTAGCTTGATGACGCTTTGAACGAGCGTGGAATCATGGGAGTTGTCGTCTTCACCACAAGCAATCTGACGGGACTCTGGCATATGATAAATCTTGATCATGGATGAACTAATATATTAAAGTTTATTTTATGTTTATGTATGCTTATATGCCACAGTGGGCCACTGCCAACTTCGCTTTGTTGTTTCTTTAGGTTTATTTTAATGATTAAATGCACATTCACATAACATAATGCACATAAATGCACATCACAGCACATTCGTGTTCGATGTGGAAGCACTAATTACACAAACAGTTGATCAAAAAACAAAAGCATCGCGCAAATTATATGTGCGTCAAAAGCACGTCCAGTGTGAAAGGACCTTACCGGTCCATGTCACTGTGTCATCTGTTAATGACATCATATCCATGTTATACCCTTGATTTCCTGTTTTACTTACCAAACACCAAAGGTGCAAAGGCAGTATTTTAAGGGATCATAAGCTATTTTTTCATCCACCTATTTTATATCCAGTTTGGAATATCCAAAAAATGCACATAAACTATGATGGAAACACATTTCACCAAAGAGATTCCTTGATGAGCATAAAAAAGTAAAGGGACTGTGCAATGGGACACCATAACTGGACTAAACAGCAGACCAATATCGTAGCACAACATCTGAAATGCTGTTTTGGTCATTCCAAAGTGTTTGAGCAAAGTCTTCAAAGTGGTTTGGAATAATTAACTCCCATAACTTGCATGATGGTCTTCCCAAACACCAGGCATCTGGCACCGACACCAAGAAAGTGTTTATTGCCTTTATACAAAAATGATTATATACAGTGTATTTTTCTTAGTGATATTCAGCACCAATTTATCAGGAAGCAAGTGTTTTGTTCTTTTCAACTCACTGGAAGGAAATTATGCTTTATTCACAAAGGTTTTTGCAATATTCCAATTTTGCTTTAAATGGAAACATAGCTACTTTTAGTCTTGGCACACTCTTGGTTTAAAAGGTTGAAAGGCATTGTCACAAAGACATGCAAAAATAGGAGGGCTGAAAAATGGGAAGTGTGAAACAAGTGAGAAGTTTTAAGAAGGGGAATAGGATGTTGCCTTGTTCTGTAACAAACTTTTCGGGTTGTCATTCGAGCAGTGACACCATACTATCAGGGAAGAGTGTCTTGACCTGTGCTATAAATACTAGAGCGACACTGGATGCACAGAGTCAGAACAACTCAAACACAACACAGCCTCAGATTCTCTCTTATTTTCAGCCTTCACCACACACATGCATGCGCGCGCACACGCACACACGCAAAAACTGCAATAAACACACACACACACACACACACACACAACAACAGCAATAAAACGAAACCAATTTATGATCTGTTTTGTGACTAGAGTCACAAACAGTAATTTGCAGCTTATATATTTATTTGTTCTTTTTTTCCCCCTCACACCGGAATTCCTCCTTCCTAACTAGGATAAACTTTTGTGAAGCAAGAATAGAGAAGACTTACCCTATTTAAAGGGGTCATATCCCACATGTAAAAAAAATATTTTCCCACCACCTTATTCAACTTGTGATGAAAGTAGCTTTTACCTCTAAAACAACCAAACGTTGTATAGAGATTTTCCACAGCTGCTATTTTAAGATATGTCCCCTTTGAATGTGGAATGAGCAAGAATTTTCTCCAGTTCTGCTCATAGGTTCGCTGTTGTGTCAAGTATTGTTTTTAACTTGAAAATCCTTCAATAACAGCCTCATTGCAAAGCCTGTGGTAAACTCAGCAGGTTCACAGAACAATCTATGCCAAAAACGAATAAGGTTGAAGTGATCAGGGTCCTTTTAAACTAAACTTCAGCTTTCCTGAATTTGGGTAAGCTTTATCTCAAAAGATCAATGAAAATGTGATAAATTATAATAAAAATGTTAAATATTACCCACAGTTTCTATTTAAATGTCCAATCCTGAGTATTAATTGTATGAATCATCATTATGTTGAAGCCTAAAAGGGCAAGTAGAAATCAGAAAAGACTAATAGCCATAGTAATTTCTACTAAAAAGCCCTCTGAACAGCCGTCCTACATTGAGGCTATTAGATGTGTAATCCTGTTTGTGGCTAATCAGTCATACTTCAACATCCATCAGCTTGATGTGCAGCTCGGGGACTAGTTTTGAGCACTGCAGCATTTCCAAGATGATGTTTTATTGTCTCTTAACCTAACAAGATTGTGTCAGGACATAGTTGTCTTTAAAATGCATGTGCTGTGTCTTGGTTTTCCACCCAGCTCAACAGAGACATGATAAACTAAAATAAAATATGCTTCCTTTTTCACATGAACCCACTCCGCTACACTCATGTGACCTGATCTGTTTGAAAAAGGAACTGCGTATCCCTGTTGCAACCCACAACTTAGTATAATTAGCTGCATTTCAGTCCATTACAGTATAGCTCATATTTCTATTCTATACTTCTATACTATACTGGGGCTGTTCCAGGGGCTGCTATGTGTAAAGTTTCCAACTTTGAATAAAAGTTTATTCTAACTGAATAAATGTAGTAAATGTAATAGTTGAATGCATTATATGCCAGCCAGAAACTTCTCGTCTACGTTAGATGATCTTGAGCACTCTACAGTTAATTTATGTCAATAGTTCAAATTCTGGCTATGTGAGCATATAGTTAAATCTGCATTCATGATTTCCTAACTTAAGACAGGGCAATTTCTGTGACTTAGTGTTATGACTTTATTCCACCAGGGTGGCCGAGGTGATTGATGTGAGCTAAGGGTGAGTGAGGCTCCTGTAATTGGCTTCTTATTTTCAGAAGAAACTATTTTCTATTGAGGTTAGGAAGTGAATGTGAATTCTAGCCCGTTATTCAGGAACATATAGGCAGACTAGGAAGTGTAGATTACCCTGCAGTGATGTTTTCAAATGTAGTGTGTGACATGTGTGTAGAAAACTGTGAGGTGGGCCTTACATAAAATGAGCCCATTTATCAGAAAAAGAAAGAAAGAAGCACATAGGGAGAATGACTAAACCCTTTGTCTTCAGATAGTTTGATTTCCCTCCAAATGGATCCATGAAACAGATGAGTTGTTGTAATAAGCAATATATCTTGGCGACAATGGTGAGTTAACACAAATGTCTGTCTCTTGCAAATATTTAAAGGTGGCAGTAATGGTCACACTCAGATTTTGGTATTAAATCCAGATGGGACAGCAGTGTGTTAATGGAAAATATTTAGGAGTGTACAAAAACAGGACACACACACAACAACAGCAAAAAAACAGAAATTATGAGCTTGTCATAATTAAGGGGAGATCACCTAAAGTATTATTGAATTGTCACAAAAGAAACTAAAAGTATTTTTTTTAAGTTTCACTTACTCATAGTAAAACAGGAACAATAACTATCAGGCCTGAAATGAAGTTTTGTACATAAACAGTGGTAAACACAAATTAATATATTCATTTTCAGTGTTTCAGAAACATTTCTGCACATATCATGGAAACAAACACGCACAAATCCACACCAGAAACACTAAATGCATTCATTCACTCATACATGCAGACTTTCTCCCACAGGATACCCACAGGCAAACATGGCAGTGTGTGTGAATGTGGGTCATGGGCGGTTCATTCTGTCCACTGTCTGGACGTCTGTCTAAGCAGAGAAATGTGTCATGCCCAGCCAATCACTAGCATCACACATTTGCTTTGAGTCCCATTTGACCCTTTGTGTTTGGAATGGCGGATCTTACTCGCATTCATAGGTCATTGTTTATATTTGTAATTTTGGTTACTATCTTTAGATATCTGTTCTCAAGAACAGAATTAACTGTTACAATGATAAATTAGGTAAGTGCATTAAAAACATTAAACATGTGACAGGTCTATAAAAGTTCAAATAAATGTATTTCAATCTTTTATTATGACGGGACGGAACACAGTCGCCGGGTGCCCGCACTTCCACTTTTTCCGGTCAGGTAAAAACAGCAATTTGTATCATATCAGATACATTTAAGGGGCCAAGGACTTCGGCCATCCGTCCGCTCTCTTCCCTGAACTGAAATTAAGTAGTGGGCTGTACTTTCCACACGATTGACATCAGGTTCAAGTACGCCCACAAGCCGTGCAAGTTATTTGTGTATTGCAGGTTGGCTGGT
Organism: Pseudorasbora parva; assembly: GCF_024679245.1. NCBI lineage: Eukaryota > Metazoa > Chordata > Actinopteri > Cypriniformes > Gobionidae > Pseudorasbora > Pseudorasbora parva. Next base: position 39,056,185 of record NC_090174.1, read on the forward strand.
GGTTATGTTGCCCGCATACCGCCTCCCATGGCCGAGACTGGTATTACGATACCTGTCGGGCCGGGCTAGTAATGGTACTGCTAATTAAGGCTGATATCTCTGCAGCATTATAACTTGACATTTTTTTAATGACATCACCCTTATTTCTTCTCATTCTTTTGATGCGTGTAGGTAATTTTTTTGGATATTTTTACACATGGCACCTGCTCTAAATCTGCATATTTGTGAATTTTTATTTTTTATATTTTTACCTTTTATAAAGGGCACTTCCCCCCTAATCTTTTTAAATATAGGCTATGCTTCAGGTTTAATTTTATATTGTTCAATTTGATCAATACATTAAATTAAATTAAATTAAGACACTATAAGGGCTGTTAACAATACAATTAAATAATTTACACTGAAAAATTACAACTGCATTAAATAATGTTTTCAGATTTGTACTTTTGAATAGACAAAAAAGAAATGTTGGAAAGTTTGTTTAAACATGAAACTAAACCTCCAGTAGGTGGCAGCAGGTGGCTGTCTTAATGAGTGAGTCATTGAGTTGTTCATTCAAACGATATATTCAAACTGAATCGTTCAGTAACACACTTGTTGCTGTGAGACGCGTTACGGTTCTGCTGTGTGAACTATTTTTGCTGCTGAAATAGAACAAAAGCACTCAATATTGCATCTAAAATGTAAGTGACTTAAGTGAATGTTAATGCAAGTGAATGTTAATTAATTGTTTATGAAACTTTCATATAAAAGCACTGTCATTTTCAGTCGTGATGGTATTCAGGAAACAGCTTAAACGCTCTAGTGTTGTAATTTCTCCTCGAGAGGCTGCACGAGCGTCAACAGCGAGTTCATCATATATTATTATCCACCACTATCGATCGGCACTTACATTAAATTAATGCACAATCATTCTTGCATTTTGGTGATTGGCTAGTTATTTTTTTTGTTTTCAAAAAAAAAATCAGGCTATTGTCCGTTGGGCAAGTACAATTATTTTTCACTTGTCCCTTCAAAAAATCCACTTGTCCCGGACAAGCGGACAAGCGTTAATGTCGAGCCCTAAGTAGTGTTTCGGTATCCAGGTTGCCAGCTCTGCTCTAGTTACCACAGCTTAATGCAATGAATTCCTACACTTTTGATTTAATTTTGAATTTAATTTGAATTTAAATTCGAGAATTAGACAGCGTAGCATGTTTTACACCCCACTATGTGTTTGAGCGTAAATTAAACAGTGATAGGCCTTTCTATCCCAGCTTCACACGTCACTTTGAAGTTGCATGTCTTACAGAGTACACCAACACACTCTAAAAAATAATTCAGTGGCTTAGTAAATATCACAGTAATAATTAACTTTATTAACTTAATAAAATCTCTCAATATCATTTACTTGATGGTTTTAGTTAAACATACCAAAATAATTGACTAAAAATCCAACAGTTAATTTTGTCTAAAATGTATAGTTATATTTAAGTTTTTTTCACTAAAATAATTTAGTATTCAAATAACCAATTATTTATTTTAAATATACTTAATACATTTGTGAAATTTATTTCAAAATATTTGAGAATGGAGAATTAAACCGATCTGTTTCAAGAACCACAAATATTACTTAATTAAAATCAAGATTATTAATATTTAACACACACTGAAGAAATTGAGTAAGTTTACTCGATCAAAACAATGCACCCCTCCCCCACCCTCTGACATGACGACATCTCGACGGTTGAGTGAGTGCGGATATTTGAATTCTCCTCACTCAATCACCATCAGAGCAGTTTCTTCTTCTCAGCGTCGCAGAATTAGGGCATTTCCTCTGTGAAATTCAGGTTTGTATGTTTTTTTAATCTATATAATCATTACTGTGCTAAAAGGCATTTTATTTAATTCAAAACAACATACAGGGACAGTGTGAGTCACCAAGTTAACGTGTGGCGTTGGTCTTTGAAACGCCTGCTGTGTTGCTCAAAACACAACTTTATTCGGAAAGATAATGAATATAATGAATTTGGATGATAAAATCTTATTAAAACTGGGCACTGTTTGTTTATTGTCAGGTTATGGAGTCTGGCGCCTCGCAGCATCTTTCAGCTACGAATGAAACGCAGGACAGCGGTCTCAAGTTCAAAGTCCACCCGCAGACCGCTAACATTAGTCCATCTCAGGCTCGAGAAACAGCGCTGATACGGTGGAAATGGGATAACAGACCGGTTGATTACACTTGAATTACTTTTAAATGTTTAATTTTTACTTCTAAAATGTTTGTTACATGAGTTTAAATGTTGTAAAATAACTGTTATTCTTTACATGTCAAAACAGTAATATATGCTGTAACATTATTGCTGTAACTTACTCGTCGACAATAAAGGCCATGTCATGTATAAGTGTGTTTGTGTGGACTGTGGAGTATTTTACAAAGGTTTAGAGGAAATTAAAGTTATACTATACAAGTTAGTAATACTCATAAATAAAAACAGTTCATATTAGTCGTAAATATTGGTTTTTAAATGCTTTTTACCCAATTTTTTCTACTCAATTGAATTTGTTAATGTAACAAATGCAGTTACTCAGATCTACTTAATTTTTTTACTTACATTTACTCAGTTCATATGGTGTCTATAATTGATTTCACTGCTTTAAAATTTACTCAATTTTTTTAGTGTAAAAATGTTTCACCAAAAAAATTGAGTAAATCATAGTATAGGTTTTTAGAGTGCATAAACGCTGCTTGAATGTGCTGTCAGAATTATCATAACTGAGTTTCCAAGTTAAAAATTGGACATGAATGACCTCTCAAGTCATATTTAACACAGGGAACATTTAGGATCATTTTTATACCCAAGTTCCAGAGTTGGGCATGACATAAATGTTTGCTGATGTGACTGATAGCAAGTGTAGGTATTTGCAAATTGGAGTAATGGGCTTGCTGAAAGTTTTTTTTTTTTTTTTTAATTGGTCAGAAAAGCTGCCTGTTAGGGTGTGGGGTAGGTTTAGGGGATTGTTTTTGTTGTAGAAATTCATCTTTTGACACGCCCTATTACCCCGACCTGCAGCTACCACACTGCCTCTCTAAAGGAGAGTCTAAACACAGCATGTTTAGAGGCCAATGTTTAAGAATGTGATTCAACATCACAACAAATCTATGTATTTTTCACTATATTTTTACTGGCTTTAGACAAGGTTTAAGTTCCTGTTTTCCATGCTCCAAAAAGTGACATATACACACAAACACACTCTGCTCCAAAGACTTCTCTCACAGATGGTGGTCCCCCCACACTTCTAACTCCACCCTTTCCCCCCGTTTGCCTCTCATCCTTTTTATTGGGTCAGGGGGTTCTTCCCTTTTCAGTTGCTATGCAACAAATGCAATTACACTGAGCTGAAGTGTCTTGTGCCAATGAACAATACTTTTTTTATTTGCATGTGTGCGCGCGCACGTGTGTGTAATAAAAAAGAGGATTGCATTGTCTTAATATGCAATACAATGATTGATCTTTCCTTCTATCTCTCCTACTACCCATTTGACATGTACTAAAACAGCACACAAACACTCCATCACAATTGCCTTGTATGGTCTTTTTTCCACTGATGTCTGGCTTCAGGTAAGCTGTATACATAGCAGGCAGAGGAAGGCTCTCTCAATGCCAGAGAAGATATTGAGCAGGACTCATCTCATTAACTCACTCTATGCTCAGACGGGACTTAATTGTGCATGTCATTTATATAAATCGCTCTGTAATTTTTTATAGGCTTAAACACTGAATTTTGCTAAGTTCTGCTAGTGTCTTAGTAATACGTAATGATGATTTATGAATACGCTGCTGCATTTGCATATAAATAAATTTGATGAGTAAGTAAATATATGTGCGCATTGACTTCCTGAGAGCATTACCTTCCTCTTTTCCGCTATTTACAGAAACAGCCAAGCAGAAGCAAAGTTGGTTAAGGTCTACCTGAAACCCCTGAAGAGTGAACCGTAGAATCTAATTCAGTGGTTGAAAACATCTGGAAGGAATGGTCATAGAGTAATATGGAAACAAAGGGCTTGAAGGCTTTTGTTGTTGCAGTACCACAGTCTGCCAGGTTCAGCAAATGTGGATTGGCTCTTTAAAAATGCCCCAAGGGACCATCATCAAAGGAAAGCAAGGGTCGTTGGTATCAGAAAAACACTTACATGAGCCACACAGATTACAACAAAGTACTTTTCTCTAAAACAAAATTGCAAACAAGAAGTGACACACCAGAGTCTTAGTGTTACTAAATGTCTGAACTGGTTTTGGTGCAAGTACTTTTTATTGTAGCTTTGAATGTGATTTTTCCTTTAACAACTGCGGCAGCCGGCTAAACTGTGGTAAAACAGGCCAGAAAAGAAGATAAATAAAAACAGCACAGTGTTCCCGCCCTACAACAGACCTAGATAATTTATATTTAAAAGAACCGAGAGAAGAAAAAAAATCTATTGAAAATGTATGTCTGCAGAGAAGACTTTAAAAATTACTTTAATTTTATTGAACAACAACCACTTTCAGTCTGGAGGCATTTTGCAGGAGAAACAGCTTTACAGCATTTAATGTGACCAAATTATAGGAGGTTTTCTTTACTTTCCTAATCTGTCTGGTAAACAGCATACCACAGCACCCTCACATAGCTGATTTTTCTCTGTCTGTGCTCGATATAGGCTACTTCTAATTATAGTGTGTGTCAATACTATATCAGTGGAGTTTAATATAATGATTTGAGGCTCATTGTAAATACTTGTGGTTGAAAATGTTCCTTATAACCTAATGGCAGCAGTGCGTGTCAGAAAGTGGAGCGCTGTCAAGAAGCAACAACACATTATAAGTGGTCTTTTGAAAACTGGATGATTGCAGACCAGTTTCGTAGTTTCATATACCGAGATGAGGACATCGGTCTAGAGTTGGAGTGAGAGGCAGTAAAGCATGAGCTCTGGTTCAATCAGCATTCCCCAAACAATCCGAGGCAACCAGGAATGTGAAAACTACCAATTTCCACAGGATCAGACTTCCACAACCAAATCAGGGTGAGCATTTTTTCTTTATTTTGTTTCAGCTTGCTTTTGGTCTTACAGCTCAGGAAATGGCTTGAGGTTTGGACCATGACCAGAGCAGAGCTCTCTAAAGCTATACAGCCTTCAGTCACTTCAGTGCAACAGAACAAATGACCAACACTAAAAAACTATACACTCCATGTAAAAAGAAAATTGTATTCAGCCACAGCTGTCTGATCATCTTTTCTTATAATGACCAAATGTATTATTATTATTAATAATAGTAATATAATTAAGATTGGTTTGAATATATTGATTTCTTGATGCCTTAATTTCTATGCTGTTTTGTATTGTAACACACGCAGCTGCCATGCAATAATAATAAAAAGCTTTTTAACTTTTGATATGAAGGTCTTGGCTTTCAAATTCTTTCAATTTTATCACAATGCACGTGACTCGATCACCTTTTCCTCTTTACTCCTAGTTACAGTAAAAAAACGAACAAACAAACAAAACAAAAAAAACAAAACAAAAACAGTAAAACATATTGAAATGTATCATGTCTCATGTAAATGCTCAGTGTTTCCACCGTGGAAAGATGTCAATAAAAAAAAGGAATTGTAAACAATATGTCATGTAATGTTACATTTACCTCAGGAATGTCATTTAATGTTTATAGCTTGTTAGTCAACTAAACAAAATAACTCTAGAGAAGAGCCTTTTGCTAAATATATGCATCGGCTTGCCATGATAGAAGGTAATACTGGTTATACCAGTTATGAGGGAAAATACCGGTATGACATTTTTTATACCGGTTTAAATGGAATATGTTGTGTAATACCCGACAAAAGCAGTTGCTATATTAATACAGTATAGGGATGAAACGGAATGGAAATTTCACATCACGGTCACATGATCACAGTTATCAATATCATCACGGTTTTGTTCAAATGAGATAAAGTGTTCAAAAAGAACCAATGCACACACTAAAAACATTTCAACAAGTTTTATATTTGAAAATCAAGAAACAACAAATAAATCAAGCTGCTCTATGCCCTTTTTTAAAGCAAGATTGTATTCTTTTGGATTTTCTTATATTGGTCGTCGTTAATAGCACCACGTAATGCATAAATAAGGATTTGTTGTAAATATAATCTCTAATATTATCTCTATAAATATGTTCAAGCAATATTCTCATCAATGTCCTATCAGCTATGATGCATTTAAATCTAGCAAATTTTGTGTACAAGCCCAAACAGTATCCCAGTAAAATAAATCCTATCCATATTTTCATAAGATTTGATAGTTTATTTTATTGGTGTGCGTTATACCCGACACCTAGATGAACACTTTACAGTCAGTTTTATACAAACATGCATACCAATGTTGTATGTAACTTTACAGACGGTCCCTAAATTTGCGAATCTCAAACGTTAAGTCAACTTTATGCCAATCATATCAGATGCGCTATGGTTCTGCGGTGTTTGTTTTAAACTATTTTCGCTGCTGAAATAGGCTAGAACAAAAACATTCAACCGTATATGCTGAATGAATCTCCTGCGGACATCGCACGTTCATCTCTGCTTTGAGTGCAGATTTCAGTGAGTGAGAGCTGCGCGCTCAGAACAAAACTCCAGCTAATCTGAACGCATCTGATTATTTGACATTGCATTGATAAACTCAATAGAAACACGTGTGATAGTTTATAATGCACAACATGATTATAACAGATGGCTTTTGAGAAGCCTATAATAAGTAGGGGACTTTAGCAACAGCGACAGAGTGCCTGTGTTACACGCCACACCCGAAATACACCAAACAAACGGCAGGTGTTATGTCAAGCCCTGATTAATATTCATTAAAGGGGTTATGAATTGAGGAATAAACTTTTCCTTGAGCTTTTGATATATAAAAGGTCATGGTAATATAAGAATATTCTGTAAGTTTCAGAGCTGAAAACTTCCTTGTTAATCAAAGAAAAGCTTTTATAGACACCAGGCTCAGCAAACGGTCCTGTGCTTTATACTGACGTCACTGCGCGACGAAACACCGCCTCCACAGCGCGTCTAATTCAGTAGCCTCGCCCAGCGACCCATGGAGCTGATCAGCTCGTGCTAGCTGGTCAACAACAATAAACATGCCGAGGAAGATTAAGAAATTGCGCTATTACTGGTTGTGGAAGAACACAGTTGCATAAGTTTCCTTCGGATCCTAATATTAGGAATGTGCGGTTGAACTTTATTTTGTATATATTATGATACATCAACTTACAATAGGTTGAATTACACGTCTGCCATAGCTTGACGGGGTCTGTATCATTTTTAATTGTACTTTTAAACTTTGGGTTTCGGGTAGTAACCCGAGAACAAAAATAACTACAAAATTCGAATGCTTTACGGCACTTTCACCAACAGCCACACTTCCTTAAATTCGGACATGCGAAGCCCAACTTTGTTCGTCGGATAATATAGTCATGTCCGAAGCATCACAGACAAATAAGAAAGAAAAGGTTTTGTTGGAGGAAAGAAATAAGAGGAAACGAAAAAGTGATTGGATTAAAGGCAGGTCGAGGATCAACATTGGACCAGCGTTTGCTCGTTGACGTGAGCTGAAGGAGCCGTGCCCAACCTGTCCTGCTTGTTGTGGTGATTGCCTACCACTCAAACATTGAATTGAAGTATCATATAGATTCTGTAAAATCGTAACCAATAGACTACTATAATGACGCTGGCTTGTAAACATGAGCATCGCGATTATTTGGCGCTTGAAACATACAGGGTCCGCGGGTTATGAGACGACCCGCGCATTACTAGTTCAGGGCTATCAGGGTTGTCATGTCAACAAATTCATGCGCGATGGCATCCCCTGTTGTAGGATGACAGCTTACGACAGTAGTTGAGGACATTATTTTTTCCCAACTGTAGGGGGACCTCGAGAGCAAAAGTTACTCAGTGCTCCTTTAAGCTAATTAAATATGCAAATCTTCTCCAATCCTAGCCGTGGGGGTTTACTTTCAAGGCTCCAGTGCGTCACGCCCATCAAAACCCAGCGTTTTAGAGAGAGCCCTTAAAACCAGTGTTGAAAATAGCCTATTACTTATTAGTTATGATGTTTTTGAATGTAAAAACCACACGAATGCCATTAGTTGACCTCAGACAACAGTTAAATTTTTTTTTTTAAAAGCCAGTTCATGACACCTTTAAATGTCACCCTAGTTGTGTCTGAACGTGTTCGTTCGTCTTTGGCTCAAGCTTCACGTTATTATTTCCCAGACGTAGGTTTGGTATTGAGGTCAAAGTCCACTTGCCTTGCGTTTGCAAATCTTCGCAGATTTAAAGTGTTTCCTCAATTACAGGGACTTTATTCTGGCATGTTCTGCTGCAGACAGAGTGACCAGAGCATCTTCGATTCATTTTCCCTCAGGACTTTTGTAAAAGCCAAAATATGGCCACACCTCAGATTTTGTACTTTTAGAAGGCTGGAAAATCTCCCGGTGTGTCACTGCCTTCTGTCATTTCTTCTCATTCAGAAAACAGCGCTGCGTCACGTGCTGAATAGGATTTGCCGCAAGTTTTCAAAATCGTGATAATCACTGACTGTTTTAATGATAATTCAATTTTTAAACAATATTACTAACCGTCAGTACATTTTATTGTGGTTTATCTTGAAACCGTTAATCATTTCATCCCTAATACAGTATATTCCCTGCATAGTTTAAAGCTATTTAGTTGAGACACATTTTGACATGCACCGTCCCTGATAAATCCAAATGAAGCTGTTCTGAATCAAACTGAAGTGGCCAGTGATGTGGTGTGTTCAGAAGGATTAAGAGCAACATTTCCCGAAGCTACTGGCCAATAATGTATTGTTTGCCGAGAGTCAGCAGAGAGCTTCAGCTATACTAGCTTCTTTGTCAAATGGTAACATCTAGACTTTGAGGTGTGCCACAAATCGTGGGGTCCCCCTCCCCCTCGAACCATAAGATGGGGCCCTGTCCACAAGCAGTGACGTCGTGCTCAAACAATGCAAACGTTAAACCAGTCAAACCATGATACAAAAAAGAGGGATGCAATTCTAGAATAGAGTACTGTTCTTTAATATTTCTTTTGCTACACAGGAAAGCAGTTGGACTGACAAAAGCCACTCAGTCATGTCAATCAACACGCCTCTCGTGAATCAATAATAAACATTAGATGTCTGATGCATTGTTTGTTTCCTACATTTAAGTCGCATATTGTATACACTGCTTTAAAGCGGTTTCTATGTGGACCAGAATAGTTCTACAAATTTAACCATAATACAACTGGCTTATACTAGCAATGTTTCCACTGTCGGGCCAAAAATGGGTGTGCTAGTGCGTGCCAGGGCCAGTCAAGTTTCCACTGTCACTTCTGGGGCTTGATCAGGCCTTGTCGGGGCTTCCTCTGGGCCAAAGGGCAGGGTTTTTCAGCCCACCTTTTTTCGGAGTTGTTACGAACAAAGTTTATGTGAGTCTGGAGACAGCAGTGCTACAGATGATTTCATATACCAGCTAACATCACCATTAAAGACTTTTAAGGCAAAAATATATTTATTGCAATGCAAAAGACTATGAGCACTAACCTTTACTATAGTAAACATGGTCAATACAACCACTAAGAAATCATACAAATAATTTAGGCTATCACAAACAATAGTGTATTTATTCATAATATGAAGCAACTTCAGGAGCTTGCTGTGTTTCTCTGACTGAAAATATAGGCCAACTGTATTGTGAATGTAACTGGAGAGAGCTAAAGCACCTCAGGTTGTATTTTTGGTGGAAAATGTGTAAAAATTATAATTCTAAATGTTAAGTAAACATACTGTCCTGTGACTACAAATAAACAGAAACAGACGCAACTGAATAAGTATGTGTGTCCAATTTCTTTTGTGAAATAACGGTAAATACTATTTTTGTGGGACTATGTAGCCTGACAAGCCAGAACCACATCAAGATGTTTGGTATGGAAAGTCACTATTGACAGGGCTCAATCCGAGGGGCGGGATAAACGGTTGTCTTTCAAACTCCCTCTGCACACAAAAGGATAGCGCTACAACCAACCAGAGCAACGTGAAACGGAGCTAGTCGATAGATTAAACTTTCGCCATATCCAGTCGGCAAAACTCCGAACACATCTTCCCTTCTTAAGAATGATTTCAATGCCATTCTTTGTTCTTTTCTCAAAGAAAAGCTGAACTCAGAGTCTTCCAGAGTCGCGGCCAAAAGCCGGTTAGAAAAAAACGCTGTTTGCCAGCTTCTTTGTTTACAAGTAGCACGCAAGCGCAACTCTGCCGTCATTGTCCTAAGCCCGCCCACCGACTCTATACACAATGTGATTGGCCTAACCAGAGTTTGTTTTTTTCCAGCTCGCAAGTCCATGGAGATTTGCTAGACGACACTGGCTGCAAATTAGATTTGCTGCCGCCGCTAGGGTGCATCTACATTTCTAGGCTAGGACTAATGTGCAATCTTGACACAAATTAATTCTTTATGATCAATGTATCACTTATTATTGTAAAACTGTGTGAAACTGCTTTTAAAATGCTTGGGCTTTAAGTAAATGAGAAAAATCATCGAGGACTGTTTTTAATCATGTTTGTTTTGCTCTAACTAGATTCCAGTGATTTCTTTCTGGTTAGTTTTCTGATAAATCTTCCATTTGTTGGTAAAATTATGGGTTTGTGTGATGTTGTTCCAGAGAGGCTTGTTGCAGCCAGGTTTCAGTAAGGCAACCCAGTCTAAGGCAGCTTCTGGCCCAACTGTGGAAACATAGCGTGATTTGGTTCTTGGTGCTACAGGTCCGAGGCTATTAGACCAGCAGGCCCGTTGAAAGCCCTGGTTCGCACTGGCCTGACAGTGGAAAAGTGGCTAAAGCTGCTAATGCTCCTATTTAAGGCCATTGTCTTGTATGTCTGTAGCATAAAATCCTACAGCATGAAATATACATATCTAGCACCATGGGTTAATGACCTGCCACTCTTTATTCTGTATTCTGATAGATGTTGTGATCTGTGACTAAGTGTGGCAATGTACTACCAAGCCTGGTCTCATTAATCACTATGTAGCAAATGACACGCGCGCACACACACCACACACACACACACACACACACACACACACACACACACACACACACACAATGCTAGCTAACTAGCAAGAGTTGCAGAGTCTAATTTCCAAATATCACATAATGTCTTAAATACAGAATACAAACTAAATTAGATGTATCTGCAATTTTCTCGTCTTAATTTAGACAGCATATTTCTAACCCTCAAACACGACGAGTTCAGCAGGACTTTATGAATGACGGACTGGGTACTGTAATGGAAGCTATCTACAGCCAGTGTTCTGAGAGAGAGCGTGAATGCTGTGAATTATGATGCCTTTCTCCATGTCAGGGGGAGCAGAGGGGGGCTGCAGTCTTTGAGCCCGCTCCAAATCAAACACAGGCGGATGGTTGACTCTCACACGATTGCGGCTATTCCGTTTCCAACTGCAGCCGTCTGCAGAGGGGAAGCTATAATTACTCAGCGTGTGGAGTCACTAACTTTACCCCTGCACTCTCATGTCTGCTTTACACACACAGATCTTTTCACATACAGATATTTCTGCATAGAGAGCCACTGTCAACATACAAGTAACACTACATGCACACACACAGATACCCAAGAAGACATTAATGTGTGTTTCTTTAAAGTGGAGATCAGCCAAGATGAAGCTCACTGTGGACGCTTTGAGATATATAATGTTCTCTTGATTTTTACATGCATTAAATTTCTATATACTTGCAATTTGTATAAGATATTATATTTAATATTAACTTCTTGGTTATTGTTGTACAAAAGCATCACGATAGAGATGGATAAACTTTTTTTCTGTAAAACTGCTCCAAAATGATGTCCAATGTGAAGAAGTGTCATATTGCTATCTACGTAAATAAAACGGACATACTGGACATTATAAAAATATTTACATAAATATTCTATTACATGGCCTGTTGTTTATGTAAAGTGATTATGTGTAATGTTGTGCATTAAAAGGTGTCACATTTCTAAGAATCTGTAGTGGCTTGCTATGACAATATTAGCTTTCTGTATTCCCGCAGTGGAATACGAACAACAGGTGTAGAAAATGACAGTCAATGACAAGATATGAGACCCCCACGATTCTGGGACCCACATGCAGACAAGGATACACGCAGGGAATGTTCTCAGGCAAGGTTACGCAGAGACTGATATCATCAAGAGGCTCACTGGCAAAAATCACAAAGGGTTGACAGGTGACTCTGCTACGGTGATACAATAAATTACACGATTGCAGCAGTTTGGCAGGAATCTGACAAAGTGGAAGGGTGGGGAAAATCCAGCAGCAACTCCACTGCAGTGCAGAGAGCAATCTCTCCATGTCTGCTAACTGCATTTATGCAGATGTCAAATTAAGGTCAAACATGAGCCATACAGAACAGCTTTAGACTATGAAGCAGAATCAGACAGAAACAGGAAATGATTCATTAAATACTACCACAAAACAAAGATACAAAACTGCTTAATATCATTACACAGATGCTACAAGTTCAGATCAGGTACGTTTTTCCAACATGCTCTATTTGACTAATAGAGTTTCATATTGCATGTGACATTTAAAAAACAAGTTCTAAGGCTGGGAAGAGGGAACACGCAGCCCTGATAAATCAAAACCATTCTGCTGCAGAGAGCTTGAGGAATTTTTCCATCAATTGATCATGATATCCATAGAAGGTGATGTAATTAGTGTGAGAAGAGCAGATACTCACCTATTGCAGAGTTGGCTTACGGCTCCATAGGAGTCACAGTCACAGGCCTGGCAGCTGCTGGTACCGTTGGTGAAATATCCATTCTCACATTCATCGCAATGTAGACCTGTGTATGTAGGTATGCACACACACTGACCCGTGACAGAGTCACAGGTATTTGGGTCCTCTGAACCCTCAGCACTACAATTGCACTGAGGTCCTGTGTGCGACAGAGGAGAGAAGAGAGATTGTTGTCAATGTAGTTTTTAAAAAAAAAGTGAGCACTTGTTAAAACCACAATGTAAGATGTAAGATATTATATATATATTGTTGCTATTATTAGCAACTCTGTGAATTGCTTGACACTGTAGAGTCCATGAAGGGCCAACATATAATGTTCAATAATGCTTGCAGTATGACTTTCAGAGAGATTCAATCAGTAAGTGGTCATGGTAAGGCTTTTTTATTTCATCAGAGCATGTCACAGCAAAAGTGTGAATTTATTCAAAGCCACAGGTTGCCACTTTCCAGTGCAGTCACAGCAGGGGAATAGCACAAGGGCAGAAAATATGCTGCTGAAATTTCTCTGTATGAGCAAAACCACAAAATTATGATGCAAGCAACTAATGGAAATTATATGGAAAGTGCATGTGGGGCGCAGTGGGGCGACTGTACCTCCAGGGGTGCACTGAACCTCTGGGCTCTGAAAACATGCTGTACACCAGCTTGATGAAAAAAACACCCTGTATTTGGCTACTGCCTTCAAGGAATGTTTTGTAGGATTTGAGCCTGGCCCATCCTGTTATCAGTTCGCAGTACAAACTGTTCCCTCCTGTGCACGTCAACACCTCTGTAAACAGTTTTTTGTTATAAAAACAGCCTGCTCAGTAATTCAAAAAGCCTCTAGCACCTACAGCAGCAGTAACCTTACACAGCTAATATGATCAGCAATATTACAGAGGTCACAGAGAGGCTGTCAGCTGTATTATTTGCACCCAGAAAAACTGAGCAGAACAAAGAGAGTTCGTTATTAATGCACCCTTTAACTGACTGTGCTGCAATATTAGCGTGCTGTGTAGCAACCCAGAGCTTATCTGACAAGAAACTACATCGCATACATGCAGTGTTCAAATAGTGCGTCTGTGTTTTTTTTTTTCTAGGTAAAAAGGGAGCAGGTGCTATCTCCCAGAGGAAAAGCACAGTGGCTGTAATTTGCGATGATAGTTTCAGTGAGATGTGTATGAGAGGAAAAGGCAGAGTAAGGAAAAAATGAAGGATGAAATATTCGTTTTAGGATCTCTTAGTACTGTCTACCTGGCAAAATGTAAAAAAAAATCTAAAGAACCACATTTTGATGGGTTGAAATCATGTTTCATAAGAAAAGACATCTGCTGGGTACTAGAATCAGAAAATACTCCTTTTCTTCTTTTCTTTTTTTTCTTTCGTCTTTAACATATTGCAACTGCATGCATGAATCCAGAGGGGGCCATTCCTGCAGTGTGCCATTGTTTTACAGTGACCTCCCAATGGACCTGCGAGTGTGAACACACACAAAAAAAAAACATACACATGTGCACTGATGCAGTGAGAGAAATGGAGCGCTGTGATATATTTAGGAGAAGCTCTCAGCGTGTACAGTTCCCATAGCTGACTGGGGGCAATATGATCTGAATCAGAGGTGACCTTGCAGATTACACAATAGGAGAGCTATGCCAGACAAAGTAAAAAAAGAAAACATTTGACTTGTCTCTTAATGGAACAATTAGAAGTATCCATCTAATCTTTCATGTATTGTCTTACAAGACTCACTCCTAGCCTACTTCTCACAGTCCCAAGAGAGCATGCATCATTTAATAGAAATACAGATACACCAGCAGTCTAAAGTTAGGGGTTAGTATTATGTGTTTTCATACATGATGCATTAAGGATGCAATGAAGTAATAGTGACAGTAAAAACTTTTACATTGTTACAAATGATTTCTATTTAAAATACATTTCCACAAAAACATTAAGCAGAACAACTATTTAACTGATTATAATAAGAAATTTGAAATAGGAAACTGGGATTTTAAATTGTAATATTTCACAACCTAATCAAAATAAAAGCAGCCCTGGTGTTCAAGAGAGACATTTCAAAAACACACACAAAAAAAAAATCTTAGAAAAATCTTAGTGTCTTACAGTAGTTTAGTGAATGTGATGGTCTTATGGATGCAAGGACGTAAGCCCTTCTTCTTTTTTTCTTTTTTTTATTCAATCATAAACATGCTGAGACTAGACTTGTGACAAGACTAGAGTGTTTGTGACATTGGCAAGGTGATCCTCCTTATAGAGAGTATATATAGAAAATGCAAGAAAATGATGTCAGCTGGAGAGACCTGACAATGAGGTATCAGCTTTCTTTACACAAACATGTAAAGGTCACAGCTTTGTTCTATTTGAATAAGGATTAAAGCTTTCATTTAACAGCTACATATCTTTCAGGGCTGAGAGCATTGACCTAAATTCACCTTTGTCACATTCCCGGACATTCTTATTTTTGTACTCATCCCTCATAATAAAATATTGGGTCAATCATGGCAAGAGTGTAGGTCGGCTCCAGACTGTAAAATGAAGGTTGTCAGAGAAAGCAGCTAAAGACTCATGAATGAAGATGGTCAATTAAGCTATCAGCTGTGCTAATTCACACATTGTGCCCAGTACTTGAAAAAGACTAAGAAATCAAAAATAAGAAAGGGGAAAATGATAATGATACATGCACAATATAAAATAAATGTTGAGCAGTTCTCTAAAAATATATATTTTTTTGCATTCAACCCTGTCTATGGCCATATCTTATATAACTTCTTGCATGTTTCGTGACACTTTCAAAGATATGTCATAACAGAAATGCACATTCAGTTTTAACCAAAACAGATGAACATCTGCCAATGTTTTATTACATCGGTTGCTGCTGAATAAATTGCGGAAGGTCAGAAATTAAATGTCAGGTGAGTGGTAGAGCTGCACAATTTAAAAACCCATGCGATAATTCACACTGCCACTGATCCAGAGAGAGCTGTTACGTATTGGTATGAAAACTTCTAGCTGTGTGGTCTTTTCAACCAGAGTATCCTTAAACATTTAAATGATCACAGAATAACTGGGACTGATACATTTTATAGTAAATCACCTTTTGGATGTAACTTGACACTTCAGACAAATCTATAGTGAGTGGCACTAAAAGATTAATGCTCTATGGCATTTAAAAATAATAAACCTAAACTAAATCAAACTGATAGTGTTAACAAAAGCAAACGTGAGATAAAAATGTATTTGTGCAAGCAACCATAGTATTGTGCCATAATCATAATTTGTGTGGAAAGGAATCAAAGTAGTTGGAATTTTATAGTCTCTAAAGTTAATTTCAGCTGGAAACTGTAGTAAATTGTTTTATTATTGTTTTTTATTATTATTATTATTACTATTTACATATACAGTATGTACTTTTTGGACTTTGTAAAAATTTAGGTACAGGCATGTTACAATGAGCCTAGATTGTATCATTACTACATGGCTTGAACCTTATTGTAGGAGTCTGCTAAAACATTTGATGAGAAGCAAACATTAACCATATTTGTCATCGATGCATAGTTTTCAAAAAGGTATCCCTTGTTTGTGACATCCCTGCAGGTCATAACATGTTTGGGCAAATGCCTATGATTAGATTCAGTAGCTTTGCTGTTGTTATGTAAGAAATTTACTGGTCACTTATATAACCGTGGCCTGACACAGGCCCGTGGGATGACATACTGACCCTCAGGGGTGAGCAGCATGGTGTCATGGGTGATGGGGCCGCTGTCACCCTGCATTGCCACCCATATGAAAAATCCGGTTGTACCGCTGAGAGAAGCAGAATACTTGAGCACTGTTATTTAGTTACATTTATAGTGAAAACATAGCTGTAATGCTCAATTAGAAAGCTAATAAACTTGCCTAATGACAGGAGAAACATATAAGCGAAGACCACAAAACAGGCGTAGTAAATGATAGATGTGTGTCAAATGATGTGTGTTGAATTAGCAAGGCTAAGAATTATTATAACCACTATCAAATCAAATTAAACAAATCAATAAAATATGTGTGGCTTAGTGGTAAATTCCAAGCTTGTAACCAAATTAATTGTAGTTCCAAATGTCATCCTTTTGATCCTGTAAGCAAGGCTGTCAGATAAAAGCTGAACTGACTTGACTATCCTTCCTACTTGACAAACAAGTATAAACCTGTCCTAAAATTAATTTTCTGAAGAAGTGGATTATCTAAACACCTGGGTGTGGTATCAGTTTAGTCTCAAAGACACCCACACATTGTGAAAAATGTAAATGCATAGAGTTAAGCGTGTGCTGATATTCTTGCTCCTGCTTTTTGTTGCATGCTCAGTCCACAAACTGACACTCTTTATTTTCATCAGAGCACTCTAGTGTACTGGCGAACAGAGTGTGAGGCAGAGATAAACAGTGGAGCAATATCTATATGTGCACTTTTAGATATTCAACTGATTGGTACAGTGCATCCAAAGTACTCCTAGCGCATTCACATGTATACGCAGCCTTTACTCAATACTTTGTTCAAGTACCTTTGGCACCAATTACAGTCCAAGTCTTTGTATGTTATTGTGCTACAAGTTTGGCACACCTATTTTGGGCAGTTTACCCCATTCCTCTTGGCAGGACCTCTCAATCTCCATCAGGTTGGATGGGGAGCATTGGTGCACAGCCATTTTAGATGTTCAATCAGGTTCAAGTCTGGGCTACTCACGGACATTCACAGAGTTGTCCCATAGCCAATCCTTTGTTATCTTGGCTGTGTGCTTGGGGTCATTGTTCTGTTAGAATATGAACCTTTGCCTCAGACTGAGGTCCAGAGCGCTCTGGAGCATTCATCATTCCCTTGATACTGGCTAGTCTCCCAGTTCTTGCCACTGAATAACAACCCCATAGCATGATTCTGCCACCACCATGCTTCATTGTAGGAATGGTATTGTCCCGGTGATGAGTGGTGCGTGGCTTTCTCCAGACATGATGTTTTCCATTAAGGCAAAAAAGTGTTTTATTTCATCAGACCAGAGAATATTGTTTCTTATGGTTTGAGATTCCTTCAGGTGCTTTTGGCAAACTTCAGGTGAGCTGTCATGTGCCTTTTACTAAATGTCTTTTACTGGCTTATATCTGAACACACTACCATACTGGCCTGATTGATGAAGTGCTGGGTTGGTCTTCTGGAAGGTTATCTTCACTCAATAGAGAATAGAGAATTGAGAATCAATAAAGACAATCATGTTCTTGGTCACCTTGGTCAAGGCTATTTTCCATGATCACTTAGTTTGGCCAGGAGGCCAGCTCTATGAAGAGTCATGGTGGTTCCAAACTTTTTCCATTTTTGGATGATGGAGGCCACTGGGCCACTCATTGGGACCTTCAATGCTGCAGAATTTTTTCTGTACCCTTCCCCAGATTGCCTTGAAACAATCCTGTCTCTGAGGTCTACAGACAATTTCTTGGACTTCATGGCTTGGTTTGTGCTCTGACATGCACTGTTTACTGTGGGACCTTATATAGACAGGTGTGCGCTAGTGACGTGACTGTAAGGAAATTCTCTCACCGGTTAATCGATGTGTGACAACCCCAGTAATACTGGTATCACCGACTGGGCTTTTAAATCACTAATTCTATCTAACCGAAAGTAACACATTTTGGGCATGAATAACAGAGGGAAGCAAAGTGAGTGGTTTCAATGAATTCCTATGAAAGTTAAGCTTCCATGAACTGAAAACGCACCAGAGCACACACACCGTGAATGACAGTTTGTACGTAAATGCAACATGTGAGGCCGAGCACGTTTTAGTTTTAGTTTTGACTTGGCGCCAATTCGAGGGCGGGTTGCTTGAATTGTGGGTTCATTAGCCTATTCTTAAAAACACAACAACAACACAGTACAATGACAAACTCATGAATATGCAGTTTTACATTTCATTTTGAAAAATCAAAAACCAAATCTTCTGCGACCATCTTGTCTGTCTGCTCCTCACTCTCTGATAAATGAGATCTGACTCCTGCTGCGTTTGTGCTGTGACAGCGACACTTTTTCGTATCATGTATTATTAAGCAGACACTTTCAGTTTTATTGGTATTGTCTGTTCTCTAACTGAACTAAATAATTTTATTACACTACGAGATCTTTTACAAATGGATTATTGCCTTTACCGGCTTTTAAAAATTGTTATGGACAGAGATCTTTTTTTCTTGTGCTAACTAAAATCTGGAATGAGATCCCACAGCACATCAGGACTATCACATCAAGAAGACTATTTAAAAAAACATTTGCTCAATATTTAATGGAGAGGTATATCTGTGATCATTGAGATGGTTCTATAGCCCCCCTGTCGCCCATATCTTGGTAATGTGTGTCTGTTGTTGTCTTAAGATGTCAAGTGTATGAGCTTTGTTGTGAATGTGGTTGTTATGTTCTGCAGAGCAGGAACCTGCTGAAAATCAGTTGTATACTGAGCCAGGCCCGATTGTCCTTAATCTTTTCCTGTTTTAAAAATAAAAATAAATAATAAAAAAATAAACTATTAAAAAAAATCTGAACAACGGTAGGGGCGGTGCTACGGTGTGCAAGTGATGTAACCGGTGTTGAGTCTGAACACTGGTAACACCGACAACACTGAATTAGCAGCAAGCTTAGTGTGTGCCTAGTGTGTCATGGCAAAGGCTGTGTACTAATGTATTTTTAATACATGGCATACTGGGAGTCTGGGACATAATATGATATACTTTGTATGCTTTGTGTTTTAGCAGTGGGGTTTTCTTGACATACCCGAAAACAGACTGACTTCCATGCCAGTACATTTTAAATTCATTATGAATTTGACTTTTAAATGGTTGAGAGAGAGGACAGTAGAGCTTGGCTATCAAACACAGGCAGAAGGGCAGTTATCTGTGTATTGCGGCTCTAGGACTCCTGAGATTTTCTAATCAGCCGGAAAAATAAATCTGTGCTGAGTCTGGAGTGTCTACTCCTCACAAAAGAACTGGATTTAGGGTATTTGTAGACCCTGAACTCTATTAAGAACGGCAGTCTAAGCAATAGCAGAGCAGTGCTTTTATAAAACTCCCAGATGGGAATTCACAAATGGCGCAAATCAATGTGCTACACGGCACATTAGAAAACTAAATTAATTTGCTCATACAGCTCATTTGCATATTCAAAGAAAAGTAGCTTTAGACCACCATTACGATCACAATACAGCAGAGTTGATGTCTGTTTGCGTCATTGGTCACTATTTTTCTGTTTATCACTGTAACGCTGCTTTGAAAATCTGTATTATATAAAGTTCTATATGAATAAAGGTGACTTGATTAACGATACTCTAGCATTATAATTAATGTAAGTAGGATAGTATTAGTTTGGCATATGAGACATCAAACAAACTGTTTGAATTTTAAAGTCAATAGACTTATACAGCCAAACCCAAGCAAACAAACACTAGCTTGTTCTATTCAATTATTTTAATGTCCAAAGGAAGCTCAAAGCACAGCATTAAAACACAGCATTTGTCTTGAAAATGAAGCACATCTACAGCAGGTCTTACAAAAGCTGTACTGTAAGGGACAGTAACAACGTTGAAGACTTAAAGGTCCATAATGTGTGTACGGGTATTCATTTGTTTGAGCTCATGTTACTTTGGTGATGAAACTGCTGAGCAAGGACAGCGCAGAAGCTGAAAAACTGCCTGTGTGTCTCCTGCAGACCTGGGGATTTATGAAATGACTTTCACTGTCCTTGTCTGAAATGTGGTTTAATAAGCCACATGCTGCTGACACGTACAGCACAATATGAGATCTACCACAGGTACCGTGGTGTGGAGTGTATTCCCATTAAAGCAGCACTAGGTAACTTTTCAACCTTCATAATATATTTTTTAAGACTCTTGTGATGATAAATCGACTTACAATAGGTTGAATGACACGTCTGCCATAGCCTGATGGGGTCTGTATCGTTTTTAATCGTACTTTTAAACTTCGGGTTTCGGGTAGTAACCCGAGAAAAAGAAAAGAACTACAAAATTCGACTGCTTTACGGCATATACGTCACTTCCACCAACACACACACTTCCTTACATTCGGACGTGCGAGCCCAACTTTGTTCATCGGATAATATAGTCATGTCCGAAGCAGCAGAGACAAATAAGAAAGAAAAGGTTTTGTTGGAGGAAAGCAATAAGAGGAAATGAAAAAATGATGGGATTAAAAGCAGGACGAGAATCAGCATGTGACCAGCGTTTGCTCGTCGGCGTGAGCTGAAGGAGGCGCGCCCGACCGATGCTGTCCTGCTTGTTACGGTGAGCTACCACTCAAACATTGAACTGAAGTATCATATAGATACTGTAAAACGGTAACCAATAGACTACTATAATGACGCTGGCTTGTAAACGTGAGTATCGTGATTATTTGGCGTTTGAAAAAAACAAAACCCATGAAATTATATTCATATGACATGCTGAAACATATGCCACTGACTGTAACGTTACCTGGGATGAAGACATTTCACACGCGACGCCAGAAGAACTCCTCTTGCAGTTTTCAGGGGAACTGTTATTGCTGCACCGACCCGCGGGACGCTTTTATTAAGTTATTTTGCCCGCACCGCACCACTGTATATATTTTTACAACACGCCCTGCGACCATTAAATAGACATACGGGGTCCGCGGGTTATGAGACGACCCGCGCATCACTAGTTCAGGGCTATCAGGGTTGTCATGTCAACAAATGCACGCGCGATGGCATCCCCTGTTGTAGGATTACAGAGCTTACGACAGTAGTTGAGGACATTATTTTTTCCAAACTGTAGGGGGACCCCGAGAGCAAAAGTAGCCAAGTGGGGCTTTAACAAAAGATTTGTTGGCATTTGTTTCCCAAACAGAAAACAGCCATCAGGTTTGCCACAGTTCAGAATTAAACCAGCCTCATCTCCTCAAGGCATTTTAGTGCACTGTTTGCATTTCTTTTGAATGTTTATGAAATGTGCTCTTGCGGTTTTCAGTTTGTGTACATCAAAGAGTACCCAATCTAAGACCACCACATCATAAAGTATCACTGAGAAATATTTTTCTTGATTGCATTGCAATAAAAACAAGATTACATGAGTCAGTTAAGGTGGGAAAGGACAAATTAAAGATTGTGTTTAAAGGCTAGTCCTGCACTTGTTAAATAGGCCTAAACATAAAACAAGTGTCAATTTTATAAGCACTGTTTAATACTGAAATCTGCCAGTAAAGTGCATTTTAGTAAATCTTGAAAATACTTGCTTTCATATAATTGTATGAATTTAATTGTCATACAATTATATGAATTTGTTTTTTTTTTTACTAATAATTATTTAAAAAGTACCTATGATTACAAATGCAACTAAATAATAATAATAATAATAATAATAATAATAATAAAAACATTTTAAGATTAAGAATCAAATTAATTCATAAGAAAATAAAGTAGATCACGAATCACTTTGGAATTGGACCGTGACTCCAAGTATCGGAATCAGATTGTGAGGTGCCAAAAAAAAAAATCCCACCCCATTAAAACATTCTCAGGCCATCCTTAAAAATATTTTGGTTTGCAGTAACAGTTAAAAAAAAAAAAAAAAAAAAAAAAAAAAAAAAAAAAAAAAAAGAGGGTCGGTAGGTAGGTCTATATTTTTTCCCCAAATTTTAATACAAAAAAAAAAAAGTACATTTTTGGTGATGGTGATTACGTAGGTATGAATTTAAACAAATTGGCATATCGTGACATCACTGACTGGGTCTTCAAGCCGTGCCTTCGGGCGCATAGGCTAATTGCAGGCTATATAGACCACAAACAAATTGAAATATTTGTCAAAAACATGTTTATTGCATAAATTTCAGGTGCATACTTTAAGAAAAGGTTCTAACCACCAGCTAGCTGTCATTGACTCAAAGCTGTCAACCCTCCCTTTTTTTCCGAGTTTCTCACATATTTTAGCTCTTTTCCCACTGTCTTCCCGTTTTAGGATTTTCCCATGATATGTTTTGTATTTTTACGCTCGATTGTGTTAACTCAGAACACGCAACTATCTGTGTCTCTGAAGTGGCTTGCACTTGTTGCCAGACCAACGCATCTGGTGATATAGACTAGTGCATTTAAATATATAAAAAACAAAAAGTTGTTTTTATGAATTCAATTAATTAAGTAGCTATAACCAACTCTTTTCTGGTAAATATTACAGTAAACAAACATCGTAGACAATGGCAGACCATTTTTTTCAGACGTTATATTATTTTTGTAATATTATGTATTGTCTCTCAGTTTTTTTTGGAGAGACACTGCCCCTCTTTCCTCCTTCTTGACAGCCTACATTTAGAATATTAGCTTTGATTAACATTAATGGTGAAAAAGGTTTAAAAATCGTGATTGTTTGGATTGTTTTTCCTGCCGTTGAGCCACAGCCGTTCACTAAATCAGTGTTTCCCAACCTTTTTTCAGTCATGGCACCCTTTGAAAATGTTCTAATTTAGATACTCATCAAGATCGACATGTTGACTAACTTTTTGTGTGAGTTTGTCCGTTCAAGCGCAAGACTTGAAATAACTCAATATTTGCGCGCTGTGAGACGTGCGCGCGCTTTTGGACGGGCGCAGAGACAGATCTTCTCTCACTGCAGAGAGTTCTCATTCGCGTCTTCTGCCGAATATACTGAGTGATGATGGTGAAAATGACTGGTCATACGGCAGCACTCACATGCATTGAACACAGTTTACAAAGATAGACCGTTTTGCCCACGTTTTTCTTTTATTATCGCTGTTGTAGTGTAGCCTATCACTGAGGAGCAAGCACGTGTATCCATTGACAGAACCACATAAATTATTATTTTTCAAGTTACAACCAGTGCCGCCGCTCCCACCACGCGCAGTCGAGCAAAACACACGCTACCCATAGCAACGCGTTATGACAACGACATTTCAGACTGACAGAGACAAGATAAAAGGTTTTCCCGCCATTTGTTACTGTTTTGTACATGTTGTTATATTAATTATAATTCAAATTCTGTTTTATTAGCCGCAATATAGTAATGATAAATGTTGAGAGGGGCACTTTTGATTCATTTTCAAAAAGGGCAGGGGCTCAAACCCCCAAAGCCCTCCCCTCTGCAGTGCACTTGCCTGGTGTGTGTAACGTGTCCATGGTCCTGACTCCTATCACAAAATGCGGCGAAATCTCCGACAGGGCTAACGTTACAGTGAATGAGAGTATGAGCCGAAACAAACGCACAGGCCATGTGAAATCCGTTAACCATATATATGACGTCACGGGTTTTTCTATAAAAGAAAGAACGTAGCCTTCATTTGTATGTAGGCCCAGGCAATTTATATATTTATAATACTTACTAAAATATAATTCATATTATTTTATTACTTTTGTATTAGTTGTTTGAAGAGTAAAAAAATAAATTGGTCGGTATTAAAGCAAATTTACAACCGGCAAGTCGGTCGGACTAAAAGGAAAAAAAATAAAATGAGTCGGCCCTAAATCGACAGGGTCGGTCGGGTTACGGCAAACAAGAATATTTTTAAGGATGGCCCCAGGATTTGGAAAAGCTTTGATGAGCTTTGATTCATCCTGTTACTTTCATCACCAATGTATTTGGTGGTTGTCAGTGTATTACAAAGGTAGAGAACAGACATTAGTAGTACTACTTCAACAAGTTGGTAAATTAGTATTATATAATTTAATTTAAAAAAATGTTTACTGTAAATTTAAGTTAAATCGGTAAAACCTCAAACGTTTCTAGCGTATTTTTTCCGGTAAATTTCTGGCAACCACAGCTGCACAATACACAATAACTTGTAAATGGACTGCATTTATATATACTTGTGTAGGTGTTATTTGAGTCTCAGTCTGAAATCATTTTATGACAGAATGAGGTGAATGTTTTAAGGTTCCCCACTGCTAATATTAAACATGAACAAACTTTATATCAAAAAGAACAGTTGCCAGAACATAATCCCAGGGATGTTCTTATGCAATTATCACAACAAAACATTTACTTAAACCCAGAGGCAGTCGTGGCCTAATGGTTTGAGAGTCTGGCTACGGGTTTGATTCTCAATACGGCAAAAAATGACTGAGGTGTCCTTGAGCAAAGCACCTGACCCCCAATCGCTCCCTATAGGCGCCACAACAAAAATGGCTGTTGTGCCCTGTGTGTGTTGACTACTCTAATCCTAATGTGTGCACTAACTTGGGTTAAATGAAGAAGACAAATTCTGCATATTATTACCATACTTGGACTTCACACCACAGTTAATTTCACCATTTCACTAGTCACAATGTCTTAATCAGGTACTGAATATCATGCTCATTAAACTTTCTAATAAGGTGCTATCTGGGTCACCTCTTACCCTAAAAATTATATCATCGATGTCTGGGGAAACAAGGGCACTAAACTTACCACACTATAGGAACAAACATTTTAACTTTTTAAAACTTCTCCCCACTCATAAATAAGATAATAACAACAAATGTTTCAAGGCAAAAATAAATTAAATAAAAAAAGAAGAAAAACAATGGCACAAAAAGCCTTGAAATATGATGACTCTCGTTTTCTCTTCATATGTATACTAAGCTGCTGA
Organism: Pseudorasbora parva; assembly: GCF_024679245.1. Classification (NCBI taxonomy): domain Eukaryota; kingdom Metazoa; phylum Chordata; class Actinopteri; order Cypriniformes; family Gobionidae; genus Pseudorasbora; species Pseudorasbora parva. Next base: position 39,081,678 of record NC_090174.1, read on the forward strand.
ATCCAGTGGCTTTAATGTGACACATCCGCTTTTCTGTGGAAGCGCTTTAAGACCTGCAGTAAACAACAAAGGGCTAAAATCCAGAAACAAATCTCAAACAGACACAGAGCTGGTCGCCTTTGGGCTGCTACATAGAATGAGATGGTTTTTATTAACTGTAACCTCAAACACCTGTCTTCTTGTACAGTCACTTCCAGTGAAGTCCAGAGGGGCTGCGGATCGCATACGTCTGAACCTTTAATTATACCTCATTTGGATGGTTCACTTTTAACTGCATTTCATCCCACTTCTGTCACTGAACTTGTCCAAGTCCGAACTGAGAGAATTTAATGACACCAAAAAGATGAATTTCTATTCCTTTTTTCCATGTCAAGATGAACGATTATGAATAAGACAAATAAATGTGTCATTCTTTTAAAGCAGACATAAAGGTGCTAATACACTGGATATGACCTTAATGAAAATTAATCATCCCTATTCTCAAAGCTAGCTTGCCATCATGAACTCAAGATAAACGAGTGGAAGGTTTAAGATTTATGACTATTTTCCTCTTTTGGCAGTCAGATGGTAATTAATCACATTAAAGCAATTAAGAAGGTTGTCTCTGCACAACTGGCCTGATCTCGAATGTCCTTCAGATTCACAGCTGTAAAGTAGGCTACTGAAGGGTTGTGGAAAGTCATTATCTGTCAATTCATTTTTTATGATACAGCTGAATAATACACAAAACCAACAGAGGAACTGAGACAAAGGAGTGTCTCTAAACAAAGGTTTGTTGTAACTGATCCTCTGGAAGCAGTGAACAACAACTCTTTCCGTTTGAAACTGCACTATGTGAACCCGTGACTAGAAGAAACAGTGTGAAATTCTATCAGAATGCTGCAACAAAGATAAAATAATGAATGTAGCACAGAACAGCATATGCAGGTGTAAACCTCTTGCAAACCCCTCTGTTTCGCAGAGGCTGGGAAAGAAATTCAAGGACACGAGGGCCTGTTTTTTTGGTATCTGGTGTTGGAACACACTCCAAATTGAAAGCACATTTGGAAAACTTACATTTTACAAACTCGCATACTCGTCATCACATCGTTTCAGTGAAAATGAACGGAATGAGAACCGAACATACCTTTCTCAGTGGTCACAAGAGGCTTTAAGGTGCTTTTCTCTGTCCATGAACTCTTTGCAGTATCCACTGCAGGTGGTGTTGTGTTTTTTGTGCCAGTAATTGGAGAGGAATAAGTAGGTTTTACTGTAATGTTTGGTGGTGTGGAGAATGTGGAGTTTTCTTTGACTTTACTGCTTTTGGAGGTTGGGCTCATTGTTTTGGTCAGAAGCGCTGCTGTGGTGGTCAGCCATAGTTGGTTAGTTTCACCAGTGGTTTTCAAATCCTCGGTTGTGATGGTCATTGTGGGGGTGAAAGGTGAAAACCTGAAGTCTCTGTCGTCCTCCTGTAAGTGGTTTGGGATGGTGGTCGCCTCCAACGTCTGGTCCAACACAGCACGCGGTAGTCTCGCGCCTGGAGACGCGTTCTCATCGCTCAAGCGACGTAACGTTACAGCACGCGACAAACCAGCTGTGTATCCAAACAACAATAACTCCAAAACTGGGAACAGTAACATAGTGTAACGCATACACGTCATGTTGTTCTTTAACTCCCCATGTGAAACGTTTCAATTGTATCCTTTAGTTCTCTAGACAGTTTTTCCTACTATCGAATCCGTGTTTCATCCAATTGTCTCCACTTGTCCACTCGCGCTGTAAACTGCACGGCTTTACTCCAGCGGGACTGACAGCTGTAAACCACGCCCACTACGGGCACGGGCACGCCCCCACCTAATCAGAGCGCAGGCTACATGAAGATTGACGTAACGCTGCACCGATCATACGACTGCGAGGAGGAGCCTCAAAACTGACAACTCAATGAGCTGACTTGAAAAGTGACAAAAGAAAGGAAACAGCTAAAATATTGCGAGATACCGGGATAAGAGCCAAGGCAGAGCTTCCAGTGAAAATAAAACATTCTCAAAGAAAACTACCGGAAGTTGCTGCAATGCAAAATATGTAGGCTATATTATGGATTTCTATATATATATTTGAAATGTGTGCATTATTTAACACAATGCATGATATTTGTGTATAACTGGCACATTATTGTTTAGACAGAATATAACCTGTAAAAATGTTACAAAACAAAAAAGAAAACACGTAACACCTAGCCTATATATGGAAAAAGGACAATTTAATGACGTGGTTTACGTGTTAATGGATAATTTTTACGAAGTTCCATTCGCCCAAAACCAGTCTTAACAAAATGTACAGTAGCCTGCCCGACACTACAGAGTAATCGCGACCTCTACTGGTGACGCACCACGAGTGAAGAACACGCTGACGGTTGGCACAGCTTTTGAGTAAAATTCCTTTTACTAGCCTTCTAGATTTTCAACAATAATCAGGACAATTAATAAAACACAATGAAATAAATGATGTAATAATTGAATAATTACAATATGCAGATAACTAAAATATCCAAAAATCTAAATAAAAAAAACAAGTATTTTCGATATTTTGGGGTTTCACCAAAAAAAAGAGAAAATGGGAATGATTAATAAAATCACTGATTTATTGTTTGTAATAGCATAATAAGTAGCTAAAGAATTATCCTACATAAAAAAATAGCTACACATTAAAATCTGTACAATGTTCAAACCACCACACTGTAAAAAAAATAAAAAGAGAGAGAAACCTTAAAGGGATAGTTCACTTTAAAATGAAAATTCTGTCATCCTTTACTCACCCGCAAGTTGTTTCAAACCTGTATGAATTTCTTTCTTCAGCTGAACACAAGGGAAGATATTTTGAAGAATGTCAGTAACCAAACAGTTAACTGGAACCATTGACTTCCATATTAGGAAAAAAAAAAATACTGGAGTCAATGGCTCTAGTTAACTGTTTGGTTACTGACATTCTTCAAAATATCTTCCCTTGTGTTCAGCTGAAGAAAGAAATGCATACAGGTTTGAAACAACTTGAGGGTGAGTAAAGGATGACAGAATTTTCATTTTAAAGTGAACTAACATGATAACTTTTTTCATGTTAAATAGTTGAATAAACTTTAAACACTGAATTTGTCTTTCAAAACTTAAGCACTTTACTAGGCTACTTAATACACCGATTAGTAAAATGTAACATCTTGTAGTAATAAGTTAAAAAAAAATTTTTTAAAGCATGTAAACATTAAAATCCCTACATTATAGGCAAACCACCACTTTTCATGTGGGTTCATTTGGTTGATGTAATTTGCATTTTGGCCATAAGAAATAATCTATTCCATAACAAGCTACTGTCTGTATGCATACCACATTGTTGATTATTTTACATAAGGGCATTTGTCATAGTGTGCACTGAAGAAGCCTGTGTGCACTTGATGATATTCAGTCCTTGAATCAAGAAATTTCTCATCAGCCACTGCAGGCGTTTTTGGCTGCACTGATCCACTGCTCTCTGCAAGGTTCAAAGGCTGGTTTAACGTCTGATGGTGGTGACCCAACTGTGTAATGTAGGAACTGAGATGCTTCATTAAGCTTAAGATTCATCCTGTGAAACTGTATATGTATGTAAATATAAAATGAACACTACTGTGCTGGGTTTTATCTTTAGCAGTCATTCCAGGAAGGCAGTGAACGAAGAGAGCTGATAAACAGAGAGACAGAGAGGAAGATGTTCCAGGGACGTCACAGATGCGGTGACATTAAGCCTTTATTTTGCAATTGGACTCTGAGTTGTTACTCCACCCAGTTTATCCGCCTGTACATGAATTTGTATTACAGTCCAAAAGAGGAGGGGGATGAAGACAACGCAAAGTGGGTGGTGTACTTTAGAAGTGTTTGGTTTAGAAGAGTGAGAGAGAGAGAGAGAGAGAGAGAGAGAGAGAGAGAGAGAGAGAGAGAGAGAGAGAGAGAGAGAGAGAGAGAGAGAGAGAGAGAGAGAGAGAGAGAGAGAGAGTAGAGAAGAGAGAGAGAGAGAGAGAGCGAGAGAGAGAGAGACAGAGAGAGAGAGAGAGAGAGAAGAGAGAGAGAGAGAGAGAGATAAAGCTGGGGGAGGCAAGGAAGTCAAAGATCAGCACTCTATACACATCTTACATTGTTTTCCAGGACATCTCAAGAACACAGAAAGGAGGATTTGTCACACCTTTCTACCTTTCCTTTCAATTATAAAAATGAAATCCATGGGGAGATCTTTTTCAAACTTCTTCTTTGAGTATGAAACCCCTCGACAGGTTCTGGTCAGGAACAGAAGAGTAGCAATTGTGTGCCGAATCATCCAGCTGGGCGTTCTATCCTACATCATTGGGTAAGAGATGTCTTTTATTCTTAAAAACAAAACTGTGAAAGAAATGCAGAGGAAAACCCAAATATGATGAACAGAACTGAACATGCTTCAACAAGAGCAAAAAATGTACAGAATGCAAACAAACTAACGGTTTTGTATTGGACTGAACAGTTAAGTGCTGTCATGTATTGTTTAGTCTAACTAGCACCGTACCATCAAACTGTTATTGTTTTAAAACAGACAGACATGTTTTTGAAGAAAATTACAATAAGTCGAGATTTATTTAGTGAGCTTGAGCTGCTTAAAAGTATGCAGATGCTTTTCATTGTGTCTGATTAAGTTGTAATGGCTTGCAGGCAACAGCTCCATTCCAGTCTTAGAGCTAAAAGCTGGCCTTTAGTATGTATTAGATAACTATTAGTCTGTGTAAAGGATAGCCTACACTTATGCATATAGACTTGTTTATAAAAGCAAACATTTGTTTGAGCGGTAAGATGTCATAGTCATACATGGGTAACAAAAAAACAGACTTTAACTGATGTTAACAAACACTGAGAATGTAATTCAACCCTGAGTAGTCCACTGAGCACCAGTGAAGAATTTGTGTGCTCTAAGCTAGAGGTTTTTAATCTTTTAGCTGCCACGGACTCCCCAAATATGATTATCCTCATGTGAGGGACCCCCATCCTAAAATTTAAAAGGAATTTATATTTGAGAAACACAACATTTATTCACTGTAAAATAAACACTACAAATCTAAAATGACACACACACATATTTATTCGATATAAATATTATATATATATTATATAATAATATTATAATATTATATATATCGGGTTTGATTCCCAGGGAAAGCAGGAACTGAAAATTATGTAAAATGTGTACCTTCAATGCAATGTAAGTCGCTTTGGATAAAAGTGTTTTTTTTTAATATTGTGATATACTTTTACAATTTAAAATATTTGGTTTTCAATTTATTATACTTTAAATTATCATTTATTTATGTGATGCATTCGCTTCTTTTTTTCCTTTTCTTTACTTTTTATTCATCAAAGTAGCCTATTTTTTTTTTTAAAGTATCACAGGTTATGAAAAAATATTAAGCAGCAGAACTTTTTCCAACTTTATCATCATATTATAATGATTGCTGAAGGATCATGTGACATTGAAGACTGGAGGAATGATACTGAAAATTCACAGAAATAAATGATCATTTAAAGTATAATAAATTGAAAACCAATTATTTTAAATTGTAATAATATCACAATATATATTTTTTTTCTGTATCATTAAAGGTGCCCTAGAAGGAAAAAATTAATTAACCATAATCAGGGGGGCGAGCACCCTAGCGCCTGGCGTCACCGGGAGGTGCAGACTATAATACCTCACGAAGGTATGCGGTGTGGCCCACCCAGCCGCCTCGCAAATCTCTTGCAGAGAAGCTCCGGAAAGGAGGGCTACCGAGGAGGCCATGCCCCTGGTAGAATGAGCCCTCACGGCTATAGGTGAAGGCAAGTTGCGCACCTGATAGGCCGTTGCTATTGCCTGGACAATCCAGTTACTAATTGTCTGTTTCGCTGCAGGCAGCCCCTTCCTAGGTGGACCAAAGCACACTAACAACTGGTCTGACTTCCTCCACTGGGCAGACCTCTCCAAATAAATCCTCAATGCCCGCACCGGGCAGAGGAGGTGAAGCCTGCCCTCATCTGCCGTCACATGAGGTGGGGGATGAAAAGCCTGGAGAACCACCGACCGTACCGCATTAGACGGTACCTTGGGGACGTATCCCGGGGTCGGCCGCAAGATAGCTTTCACGTTGCCTGGGGCAAACTCCAAGCAATTGGGTGTTACTGCCAATGCCTGAAGGTCCCCCACCCTCCTCAGAGAGGTGATGGCTAAGAGAAAAGCTACCTTAAGCGTGAGGTTCTTGGCCTCAGCCAACTCCAGCGGTTCGAAGGGGGCCTCAACCAACCCTTCGAGAACCACTGCCAGATCCCACGCAGGGATCCTAGAACGAGCCACAGGTCTCATCCTCCGCGCTCCTCGGAGGAACCGTACAACCAGATGGTGCCTCCCCAGAGGTCCTTCACCTAATGGTGCGTGGAAAGCTCCTATCGCTGCCACATACACCTTAAGTGTGGACGGGGTAAGCCCGGCGGAAAACCGATCTTGCAGAAACTCCAGTACTGAAGCCACAGCGCAGTTCACTGGGTCTACTTCACGGTCTCTACACCATATGGAGAACACTCTCCACTTCAAGTTGTACAGCTTCCTGGTGGAAGGAGCCCTGGAGCTGAGTATAGTCTCCACGACACCTGCTGACAGCCCTTCCTCTATGAGCTCTGCCCCCTCAGGGGCCAAGCCCACAGGTTCCATAACTCTGGCTGGGGGTGAAATATCGAGCCCCCCGCCTGAGTCAACAGATCCCTCCTCAGAGGAATCTGCCATGGAAGGTCGTCTAGCAGGTCCATAATATCGGAGAACCATACCCTGGTCGGCCACCGGGGTGCTATCAGAAGCAGGCGAATGCCTTCCCGGCGAACCCGCTCCAGAACTCCCGGGAGCAGAGCAATCGGGGGAAATGCGTACAGACGCAGCCTCGGCCACGCCTGTGACATGGCATCCAGGCCCAACGGAGCCGGATGCCTGAGGGAGAACCAAAGTGGACAGTGGGTCGTCTCTCGAGACGCAAACAAATCCACTTCCATTCGGCCGAACCTCTCGCATATGGCCTCCACCACCTCTGGATGGAGACGCCACTCCCCGGGCCTCAGCCCCTGCCTCGACAGGATGTCTGCTCCCTGGTTCTGGTCCCCCGGGATATAAACTGCCCTGAGAGAAGACAGTTTCCCGTGGGACCACAGGAGGACTTGATGCGCCAGTCTGTACAGAGAGCGCGATCTCAGACCCCCCTGATGATTTAGATACGATACCACGGCAGTGTTGTCGGATCGTATCAGGACATGGTGGCCGCGAAGGTCCTCGAGAAAACTCCTCAGAGCTTTCCAGACAGCCAGCATCTCTAGGCAGTTGATGTGCCATGAAGCATGCTGGGCTGTCCAAGGACCTCTCGCCCCTCGGCCTTCCATGACCGCGCCCCAACCAGTAAGGGATGCATCTGTTGAAACGGTTTTCCGGCAACACGATGCTCCCAATACTAGCCCCAGGGACAGAAACCAAGGTTTCTTCCATATAACCAGGGAACGAATGCATTTGCGCGTTACCCTGATCATACGAAAGGGATTCCCCTTCGGAGAAAACCCCTTGGTTCTCAGCCACCACTGTAGCGGTCTCATGTGGAGCAGGCCGAGTGGAATCACACTGGACGCTGCTGCCATGAGACCCACCAGTCTCTGGAACTGTTTGACAGTGATGCTGTGGCCCAACCTTATACTTGAGACCTCCGCCCGTATGGTCTCGATACGTGCGGGTGACATGTGTGCCCGCATCGTTACCGAGTCCCACACTATTCCCAGGAACGTAATTCTCTGGGAGGGCGTCAACGTGCTCTTTTTCGCGTTGAGTCTCAACCCCAAACACCTCATGTGTGCTAGAACAGCATCTCTATGCTGAACTGCCATATCGTACGACCTGGCCATGATCAACCAGTCGTCGATATAATTCAGTACCCGGATGCCCTGGAGTCTTAGCGGAGCCAGGGCTGCATCCATGCACTTCGTGAAGGTGCGAGGTGACAAGGCTAGGCCAAAGGGAAGGACCCGATATTGGAACGCTTCGCCCCCGAAAGCGAACCTCAGGAACTTCCTGTGACTGGGAAGGATGGAAATATGGAAGTAAGCGTCCTTTAGATCTATCGTGACGAACCAGTCCTCGAACTGGATCTGACTCACGATAACAGGAATGGTTAGCATCCTGAACCTGTATCTCCTCAGAGACCGATTCAGAAGCCTGAGATCTAATATTGGACGCAACCCCCCATCCTTATTGGGGACTATGAAGTACCGGCTGTAGAACCCGACCTCCCTTTCTGGCGGGGGGACCCTTTCTATCGCCCCTTTTTCCAGCAGAGAGCGTACTTCCTGCCCCATTACCCCCACCTGCTCGGGACCGACCACTGTCCAGACTATCCCCCCAAATTTCGGGGGGGGAACTCTGAACTGCAGTCTGTATCCCCGTTCTACAGTGCGCAGGGCCCACACAGAGATATTCGGAAGGCATGACCATGCGCCGAGATACTCTGATAAGGGGACCAGCCTCTCGAGGCTGGTCTGGGGTATCAACCGAACCTCTGCCTCGACCCCCTGAAGCGGATAACCGGCAGGGACTAATCGAGGCAGATTTTCGGTGTGTGAACGCAATCGCTGCTCTGCCGCAGATTTTATATGTGCTGGCCAGAGCCGCGCGCGAACATGGGGAAACGACGTGGTCCGGAGCCCTTTTGACTGCGAGAGCACAACATCGATTTCCCGAGAGCCTCGGGGGGAGAACGACCTCGGTCGCTCCGCCCCGTGGGGGACAGCTCTCAGCGGTCCTGCCGCAGCTAGGACCGCTTGGAAGCCTTCTTGGCCTGAATAACCTCCCTCAGGTCGGTCTTCGGCTTTGAAGACTTCCCGCGAGAGCGTCGCTTCTTCTGCCAAGCTCCCTCAGGAGGGGCACGAGAAGCGACGCTCTGCTTCTGCACCTCACGGTGCGAGGAGCCCTCTGCTGGCCGAGACTGCCCGCTCGAGGCAGCCTTGCTGGAGGAGCCCCAGTGGCGAGGGATGAACTGGCTGAGAGCGGCCGCCTGCTTTTTCACCTCCTGAAACCTCTCGACGACGGTGCTCACAGCGCCGCCGAAAAGGCCAGAAGGCGAAACCGGGGAATCAAGGAGAAAGTGTCTGTCTCTCTCCCTGATCCCCGACAGGTTCAGCCAGAGATGCCTCTCCGCGCACACCAAACCCGCCATGGAGCGGCCGATATCACGGGCCGCTTGTTTGGTGACACGAAGAGACAAATCCGCTGCCTTCCTCAGCTCAGTCACATCCTCCGGAGAGGGACCCTCGCCCTCATCGAGCTCCTTCAGCAAGTCCGCTTGGTAGGCCTGCAGAACCGCAAGAGTGTGCAGGCACCCACCAGCGCGACCAGCCGCACTATATGCCCTCGCCACCAGCTTCGAAGTCTCTCGGCATGGTTTCGAGGGCAATGCCGGGGTCTTCAATGAAGCTGCTGTCTCGGGAGAGAGGTGGCCCGCGAGCGCCTCTTCTACCCTCGGCAGCGCAACATATCCCTTCTCAGACGCTCCCAGCACGTTAGCGAAGTCAAGTGCAGGGGGCGTAGTCAAACGTGCTGAGAAGGGTTTCTCCCACGCCCTGCACAGCTCACTGTGCAGGTCGGGGAAAAACGGCAGACCCCGGCGTGGAGGCTGGGCTCGACGCTTGAAGAAGCGCTCGTCCAGCTTGCTTGGCGGCTGGACGTGCACTTCCTCTTGTGGCCAATCTAAGCTCAGCTTGGCCACAGCGCGAGTCAAGACCTCCACGAGCTCCTCCATAGCCTGCGAGTGGGGTGGCGACTGCCCCACTGCGCCTGCTTCGGTGCTCATTGTCAACGATCCCTCAGAATCGGACAGCATGAGCACCTGATCCTCCGCCTCGCGGGAAGAAGCCGCAGCGCGGGCTTCCACACGTGGCGGAAGATCCTCTGAATCGTCAGAGGAAGAGAGAGATGAATGAATGAATGAATGAGGCATTTATATAGCGCTTTCAAATGTACTACTGTACACCCAAAGCGCTTCACACTGAGAGATGCCTCAACATTCCCTAATCCCGCTGACAGATCCAGCTGCGAGCCCCACGACCTGCGGCGCCGCTCTGCCTCGGCAACAGCGGGCCCAGAACCGCGAGGCTCGCGAGGCTGACCGGCCTCGTCAAAGACCGCCAGCCGCGAGCGCAGTACTCTCAGCGGCAGCTTATCACATTCGCCGCAAGCCGCTCCCTCGAGAGCGGCCCGGGCGTGCTGCATGCCGAGACACTGCACACAGAGCTGGTGTGTGTCCGTGCCCGAAATAAAGCGCGGACAGGGAGGCACACACCGTCTAAACTGCTCGCTCGCCATATCTAATGATATAATAAGCCCTACGGGACAAACAACACCAAATAGACAGACAGAACACAGAGCGCGACCGCTGAAAGCAGGAAGCTGCGTTTGCTTGTGCCGGCGTCCCTTTATACCTCCGGGTATGCCGTCACTCGTTACGTCATTACGCAACACCAATCAAGATTGGACTTTTTTGATATGAACTCAGCAGCGTCACGCCGAGGGCGTTCCCCGATGTGTCATCTACGATGACGCAGTGCGAGTTCCCTCGATAAAGGGAACTGTAATGTTTCCATATCACACGATTGTATAAAACTAAATAAGTCAAAGTGCCGTTCATAGAGCAGTATTTAAACGCAGCGTACGTTCGTCAGCGGCTGTGCTGTGCGGTTATTCTCCTTTTGCAGTTCCATGCGCTCAAATAATAAATAAATAAATAGAAAAAAAGCGCCTAATATGGAGGGGAGGTCGCTTCCCCTTTTTCTGAATTGTCAATTCAGAAAACAAACCAATGGGCCGCTGTCGCTGCATGTTGTCAGTGGAAAAAAAACAGTGTTTTTTTTTTTTTTTTTAATTTTAAACACTATACCGGCCCCAAAAGTGCGTCGGCCCACCGGGCCCGGCATGCCAAATTACCAGTCCAGCCCTGCTTAAGCCTAGTTCAGACTGCACGATTTTCAAACTCGTCGGGTCACTGCTCTTTTCACACTGAATGACTATCTGGGGTATCATTCAGTCACTGCTGTGTTCACACTGCACGATGGTTTGATGACAGAGGAGTTCACACTGCATGACTGAACAAGAGGAAGAATCGCCAATCGCCAACAATTTTATATATATATATATATATATATATATATATATATATAAATAATTTACAACACACACACACACACACACACACACACACACACACACACACACACACACACACACACACACACACACACACACACACACACACACACACACACACACACACACACACACACACACACACACACACAGTGTTTCCATGTTTTATGGGGACTTTCCATTGGCGTAATGGTTTTTATACTGTACAAACCGTATTTTCTATCCCCCTACACTGCCCCTCCCCCTAAACCTGCCCATCACAGGAAACATTCTGCATTTTTACTTTCTCAAAAAAAAAAAACTTCTGTATGATTTATAAGATGTTTTCTTCATGGGGACCAAAAAATGTCCCCACAAGGACAAGGATTTCAGATATTGGCATCTTTCTGGGGACATTTTGTCCCCATAACGTAGGGATTACCAGCTCCTGTTATAGTTTTATTTAGAAATCATCTTCGTCAAAAAAAAAAAAAAAAAAAATATATATATATATATATATATATATATATATATATATATATATATATATATATATATATATATATATATATATATATATATATATATATATATTTGACATTTTTACAATTTTTTCCCAAACCCTATTTGAAAAGCAATACAATTTACATTACAAGTAACCAAATAAATGTTGAATTATTTTTTGTTTAAATACTGCATATAAGGCCATTGGAGCAATAACTAATTTGTAAAAGAACAAGTAATTTATACTGGTACAATTATTAGGTTATAAAGACCAATTTCTAGCTTATTTTACTGTATCTCCTACAAAGGGATAAAAAAATATAATATGATAATAATTAAAAAAATTACAATTTACGTCTCAACATTTACTCACCCTCATGTTGTTCAAAAGCTGTAAGAGTTTCTTTCAAATGAAGATACTTTGAAGAATGTTGGTAACCAGACAGTTGACGGCAGCCATGAACTTAAAAGTCAAAATGCCATCAACTGTCTGTCAATATTCAAAGGGTGGGTGAAATGCTGGTTCATGCATACTGAGCTTTTTACACTGTTAAAGACTTGGATTCCCATCCTAAACATAGACAAAGTTTCAAGTTGGACGTTTGATGGAGTATTTCTGTGTCAAAAATACTCCTTCTGGTTTCTCACAAGTTTCAGAGAGTTTTTTGCGAGTATGGGTCGGCTTGACATCGACAGAGCGGAAGGTCCTTGTATGGGCCGCACACTCGGCCGCGCTCCACTTTATACGACAATTCACCATGACTTCACAACAGCAATAAACAATCTTCCGAGTGGCAAAAGCCGAAGCGTTCCAATGGCACTGCTAGTAAATTGCTTGGGATTCAGACAGTTAACATGATTATTGAGGGACTGATTAATTAATTCAGGAGATAGCAATACATGAAATGCCTAACCTTGCTCCAGTAGATGTAGCGCTAGTCTAATACCCTAATTTTTAAATGAGCCTCAGCCTACATTGAGTAGTTATTTGAGTGACTGTTGCTGTTTGACTTACAATATGTTAAGCTATCGTAGATGGTCTATTTCCCTGTTATCTAACTAAAAAAGGCTGGTTTTCTGTTGCTCAGTCGGGGTCGGATCAGATGGCACAGACGTGAGCTTCTGACGGTCAGAAGGATAGCGTGCTGTTGACAACTCCGTTAGGCATTCACTCAAACCAAACTCGCGGTAATGATGAAGCCAATGTGGTACACGCATCAATCATCCATCAGCCTGAAAACTATGTTTTGCTTTTCCTATTTCTTCCATTGACATTCGATTAGCCTACATGACACTAGAAGTTCGGTCTCTTCCTACTTTTACTTCAGGCAGTGACTGGCAATGAGTTCGATCTTTAAACGAGATCTAAAGTTTACTAATATTAGTCTTGAATTTCCCCAGCTGAAGATAATTATGCTCTGCTATGATTTTGTAGATGGACCATTTTGAGAATACTTCTCTGTAGTGCCTCTTTTGACGACGTCCACTCGCCCTCCTCACCCACAGGTTTTGCTGGATATATTTACTTTTTTCTGAAGGAAATCAATACAATCCTACACCTTTTGCTGTATATCTGACGGCGCATCCCCAAACACTACATGTTTTCATCATAATTTCAACTTTAATCAACAACAATGTTCTTAACTATGTAACTGTTTACAGTAGCCGGCAGGATCTCTTCAGTTTGTCAATAGAAGCCGCTCGCGTTCTGCTACCCGGAAGGATCCTGGTGCCCATTGTTTCCAAACATTCTGAAATGGTTCTATTCCTATGGGTGACATCAAACGACTTTAATGCGCCCACACAGCATTCCGGGAAGGCAGCGCTGCATTTGAACCAATTTGAACGCAGAAATGACGAGAAGCGTCACATCACGCTTCGGTCATGTCGCAACAGTGGATCTCCACGGTCACTGCTGTCACAGGACTTCACCAAATCAACAAGAAGTGTGTTTTTGACGGAGCGGTCCCAGCGATAAAGGTTTGGTCCTGCTTTGGAAGCAGGCAGTGATTCTGAGAACGTCCCCTAGCCTAGCTTTATGTTTGGGTGGTTTTACAATAAACACACAGACAAATTAGTCAGCTAAACAAATCTATTTAAACACACACCATACGGACGTCCTGCTGCTGCTGTTTCTCCTGTTAATTTTTATTTCATCCACCGGATCTGATTCTGGATCATATATGTATTAGTTGAATCTGATTGATAGCCATGGTTTATTAGAGTAACGTTTTCTTTTCCACGCTTGAGGATGACAGCTTTCAGCAATCTCTCATGCAGTAGCTGCGCGCTCGTCATTCTTTAGCTCCGCCCACACGATACGCCAGGCGCTCTTTTTCCTATCTTTCTTTTATAAATATAATAAAACTAAAGACTTTTCGGAGATATGAAGGATGCAATACTACTCTAGGTACTCAAGATTGACATGAGATTGACTGAAACTGAGTGTTTTAGTCCCAGAGCATAATGCAGTCAATGCCCTCTTTACTGTCCATGTCCAGAAAGCTGATAAAAACATCATCAGAGTAGTCCATATGTGCCATCAGTTGGTTGCTTAGAGTCTCTTGAAGCATCGAGAATACATTTTGGTCCAAAAATATCAAAAACTACGATTCGGGTCGCCGAGATTTCAGCAGTTCGGTTCGTGTCAAACTGCCAAACTGCTGAAATCAAGTGACATTGGCGACCCGAATCATTGATCGATTCACTGATTCATTAACTGTTTGATTCTTTTTGGAGGCACATGGAGGAGAAGACAACGCTGAATAAAATCGTAGTTTTTTATATTTTTGGACCAAAATGTTTTTTCGATGCTTCAAGAGACTCTAATCAACCAACTGATGCCACATATGGACTACTTTGATGAATGATGTTTTTATTAGCTTTCTGGACATGGACAGTAAAGTGGGCATTGACTGCATATGCTCTGGGACTAAAATATAAAATATCTTAAAATGTGTTCCGATGAGGAACGAAGGTCTTACGGGTGTGGAACGACATTAGGATGAGTCATTAATGACATCAGTTTCATTTTTGGGTGAACTAAGTTAACCCTTTAAAGTGAAGAGCTCTTTTGTTATTTGTCATGTAGAAGTTGTTTGTTTTTGTAGTCAGGTAATCTGAACTGATAAAGTCGATAAACACTGCAGTAGCATTTGTTTTGCCAGTTTGGTCTGTCTGGAGCAGTATGCCATTGCCATCTTTAGGTGTGTCAGATGATAAGGCGAGTCATGCTTAACTGGAAGAATAAGGTTTGCCATGTCTTGTTAGATGGCATGAGGCCAAAATCGTATTGACTCATCCTACTTTTATGTCGCAAGATAGTTTGAACACATGACACTTTCTGAAACACAAACTATAAAACAGCCATATGTCATTCCAGTTTAATCATGAAGATATGCTTTTTACCTAAATAAAATAATGCACTTGTGCTATGTTGTACTGTTATTATCAACCAGTAACCAATAAAAAGACTAATAGTTCTGGGTGAAAGTCAAAACCAGCTTTGTCGCATCGTATCGTCTGCTGTTGACTGACATGTGGACAGAAGTTCAATATTGACAAATTGTGTTGTGAGAATTCATGAATAAATAAAGAATGGCTTTTCAGAACCAGAATCAAATAAAATGTTTCATACAATTAATTAAGATAAAAATACTTGTAAAATATTGTCAACAAGAAGAATATATCAGTCCATAATAAGCTAAATATTTTAAATGTAGCCCTTTGCTTAAGCCTTTTGCTAATATATGTATTACAAGTCGTATATTATGTTCAGTGTTGGGTGTAAATAGTTACTAAGTAATTAGTTACTGTAATTTAATTACTTTTCCCTTGAAACAGTAAAGTAAGGGATTACTCTATTTACATGTAATTGAACTAAATACGGTGTATAGACTGTGGAACAATTGTATATAATACAATAGTTGAATTAATATCAAAACTTTTAAAATGCATGTTTTTATATATCTTTCTCACATGTAAAACTTTGGTCAGTTATTAAGAATAATTAATGTAGTTTTATATATTGTATTTGAATAAATTAAAAGACCCGTTTCATGTCCATCCTTGAATCACTTAACTAGTCGATGTTGATATAGGATTTAGAAAGTAATTAGTAATAAGTAATTAAATACTTTTTGGAGAGAGTAATTTGTACATTAATCTAATTACACTATTGAAGATGTAATTAGTAACTAGTAATTAATTACTTCTTTAGAGTAACTTACCCAACACTGATTATGTTATGGCTTCATGAAATCTCATGCATTTGACAAATAATAACAGTCTTTTGTGACTTTTTGAGTCTACATGTGGCTTTTGTAGTTCATGGATTGTTTTTTTTTGTTGCTTTTATTAGGTGGGTGTTCATGTATGAGAAAGGCTACCAGACAGTGGATACTGCCATAAGCTCCGTCTTCACCAAGATGAAGGGAGTGGCCTACACAAATATCAGTGGAGATGAGAGGATATGGGATGTAGCCGATTATGTTTTTCCAGAACAGGTGGGTTATGTCTCATAATTTTGACCTCAAAACTCAACTCATAGGGCCCTGATTAAGGTGTAGCCTATATATTTTTTAGTTTTATAAATACAGGTACATACATCTGAATGCAAATATATGTAACTCACTGGGTAATTGCCCATCCAGCAAAGTGCTGGAATCGGTTTAAGTGTCATTATGGTTGTGGTTTGGGACAAATCATAGATAAAAGTACTCTAATTGTGTAAACATTTGCAGTCCTGCTCACACTGTTTCAGGTTATTCTCACTCAAATTGCTAACGTTATCAAAGACAAATAAACATCTGAATTATGACTTGCTGTTTAGAAGGGAAACACAGAGAAACACATTGAACAATATGACACAGTGGTGATAATTTCTTAAGTAAATAACTGAAAATAAATACCTGCCAATATTTACTTTATCCCAACAGCCTGCAGCATTTTCTGAATGTAAAGTTATTTCGCAGAAATCACCCAGTGTAATAAGAAACTGACTGACTGTTGACAGAAAAGTAAACACGTCATCACTTAGCAATTAAAGGAGTGGCTCCAGGAGCTTATAGATAGTCAAATAATATCATCTCCAAAAAAGGGTATACATGTTACAACTATACAACTATACAACTTTGTATACATGTATATGTATACACGCTACCATTTAAAATACTTTTATTCAGCAAGCATGCATGAAAGGGTTAAAAGTTCACCCCACAATCAACAAAATCATTTACTCTTCATTATGAGTTTCTTTCTTCTGCTGAACACCAAAGAAGATATTTTGAAAAATATGGGTAACCAAACAGTTTATTTTTGATTGCTGATATTCTTGAAAATGTCTCCTATATTGTTCATTCATATAGAAATTGTCTGAAAGTTTGGTCAGAATTTTCATTTTTGGGAAATAAATTAAACTTTAAAATGTTCAAAAGGGACAGTAAAGACATGTATAATGTTACAACAAAAATCTATTGAAAAAGTGCAAATACATCATAAAAGTGTATTGTTTGTTTGCACACACAGGGTAAAAGGCTCACCAGCCTTTACTTTATACCAAGTATTTACACAAATAATTTAACTATAAAGTAATATTTGTTGAATATTTTTTATTATACTTTAAGTTAATACTTGTTCAAAATAATCAATTTAGCAAAGTTTGTGGTTTTGTGTTTATTTAAAAAAAATGTATTCAATAATTGTTATTAAAATGTGTTCATTTGAAAAATACAGAAACTAAATTATTTAAAAAAATATTCTGAAAGCATTGATTGAGACCCCATAATAATTGAAAGGGATAATTCACTTAAATTCTGTCAACCTCTCAAGTTTTTTTTAAACCTGCATGAATTTTCTTCAGCTGAACACAAGGGAAGATATTTTGAAGAATGTCAGTAACCAAACAGTTAACTGGAGCCATTGACCTCCATAGTATGTTTTTCCTATGGAAGTCAATGGCTCCAGTTAACTGTTTGGTTACTGACATTCTTCAAAATATCTTCCCCTGTGTTCAGCTGAAGAAAATTCATGCAGGTTTGAAACTTGAGGGTGAGTAAAGGATGACAGAATTTTCATTTTAATATCAACTATCCCTTTAATAAAGCTTTATAAAGCAGTGTCACGTTTTGTTCATGTATAGAGTTTATTTTAGATAATTTTAGATTTTTTTTCTGTTCATCCCTAATATCCCCCTAGATCAGTTTCAATGTTGTAGTCATGTCACCCGTTGTTCATCAATTAACTTGTTAGTCATGTCAGCTGCGTCTTGTCTGTTTAATTTAGCCCTGCGTATTTAAGGCCTGGCTGAATCTGAAATCACCCCCTAACCCTCAATCGCTATTCCCTACTTTAGTCCACTAATGCAGTTCACTTGAAGGAGAGAATGAAAATGAGTGCGTAAAGTCAGAGAGCCGTTGTGTTTACACAACGTGGAATTGAGTGAGTGCACTCAATAACGTCAACTATGGTTTCACGACTAATGGCATCTCAAATAATGCCCTATTTAAGGGTTTAGGGGGCGATTTCCGATTCAGCCAATGTTTTTGATCAGTTCAGTTGTCTGTTGGTGTGTTTTCCTGGTTGTTCTGATTGTATTTTATAGTCAAGATGAGTTTTTCTAGTTTTTTGTTAATAAACCTTTTACTGCTGTGCTTTGATCCTGTTCCTGCCGTGACAAACAGCATTTTACCCCAATTACCATACTTTACATATTCTTCAGTTATTGAAAAAAACTGTTTGCGTTATTTGAACAAAAAAAAATCACGTTGGTCTCAAAATATAAACAATAATTTAATTGATTCTCATTTGCTTGCAAATACTTCTACATAAATCTACAACATTTAAAAAACATTAAATATTAGATCAAATTATTGCATAATCAACTGTGCGCAATCGCCGTCCGCAATCACATTAAGGATCTGCCAAATCAAAAGTGGTTGTTAAAGGTTACATAACATGCAGTTTCTGCCAATTTCATGTTAATCTTGAGTATCTGTAGAATATCCTTCATATCTCCGAAGAGTGTTTAGTTTTGTCATATTTATAAAAGACAGATACGCTGAACCGATTCTTTCTGAAAACAGCAGAACTCGTGGAGAGGTGCTGTGTGCGGAGCTAAAGAAACACGAGTGCACACAAAATACATCATGGCATTATCCCTGGATAACTTCTGATTGACGTTTCAAGAGGTGGCGAACTCCGGTCCTGGAGAGCCTCAGTCCTGCAAAGTTCAGCTCCAACCCTGATAAAGCTGACCTGCCTGTAGCTTCCTATAACCCATCAGAGCTTCATTAACTTTCACAGGTTTGCTTGGTTAGGGTTGAAGCAGAACTCTGCAGGGCCGTGACTCTCCAGGACTGGAATTTGCCACCCCTGTTTGTGTTGTTTACATTGTATGCATTTACCTGCCAATTGCCAACAGAACATGCAGTTTCAATCCCCACCTGTGGTTTCGACTCATGACCGGGGAACAAACAAACACACTTGCACAACTCCAATGCTGCTTTAAAAAAAGAAAAAAAAATGCGTCCACTTCCTCCTTAACGCTGGGTTATTTGGGAAGCTGAACAAGGTTATCTTTCCTTTACAAGCAAAACAGACTTCTTTAGTGACATTTTTGATTTTGTGGTATAAAAATAAATTGACATTGAGAGTTCTTCTGAGATATGAAGCATGCAATACTACTCTATAGATAGCCTACTCAACAGAAACTGTGTTATGACCCCTTTATATTGCACTAATACTGCATTTCATTACTTTTTATTTTATATATATATATATATTACTGTATTTATTTATTGTATCTATCCCAAACATATTATATACAGTATATTCTATATATGTGAATTTTATACATTCTAAAATTCAGAATATTTGTCACTATACTCAAATTTACACTCCTTACCAGTTGAACTCACATAACTATTTATCATATCAAACAAATATGTACTGCAAGTCTTTTGACACTTATATGAGTAAGACAGGAAGGCACTGTTGATAACTTGATAATGATTATTTGTTGTAAGTTGTTGTAGTCACACTATAAGCTAAAAGTACTATAGCAGAGCAGAGACATGACATTGGCTATTTGAGGCTGAGGTTAAACATTACATTCAACATACGCAACCGCCTCTCTGACACTGATGCGAGCTGAAAATATAGCCATATCTTTTTTTAAAGAGTGTAAATCAAGCATTTAATACTGAACCAATGTACATGGTTTTTTTTTGCAGTTTGTTTTGGATTTGGTTCTTGGTTTCAAAAGGGGACATTCATCATGTCACGCAATGGTGTCAAAAACAGCAGCCTGAAGTCACGCATGCACAGTCAGCTTCAAACACTCCATTTCTTAGGCAACCACTGCATCACCAAATACCACTGAGAAAGGATGTCAATTATGGCACTCTGCATGCCGGCTTAAGCTTAGGGATTGAAATTGCATTCCTTTAAGTCATTTCTGTTCTGTTTTCTAGGGTGACTCGTCTTTTGTTGTGATGACAAACTTTATTTCCACTATACAGCAACAGGACAAATGTCCTGAGGTAGGTAAAGACATATTTCCCTCATTTTCTCATCTATTGTCTTTCATAATTGTTTGTGACTCTCAATCTGCAGATAACACATTTTTGATGCATTCAAAATTCACTTGATTCAAAATCGTTTTTTACAAACTATTTCAGTTTGAATGGACATGATGCTTCTGTCAGTGATCTTCCCTCTTTTACTTTTATTTCTTATTAAAGCCCTTCCCTTTTATCATCATCACAGTTGAAACATCTGTATATTGCTTTTGAATCAGTTAAACGCACTCATGTCAGCTTGCACATTTAGTCATTCTGTTCATCAGAATTTGTTTGGTAAATGCTGAAATTTGTTGCATTGCTCATTTAAATGTCTGCAGTGTGTGTGTGGTGCGTGTTGCGTTGCGTATGTGGTGCAGGAGCCGCACGCTCTGTTGTGCTTTCACATACTGCATGCTGTGTTTGAAGTGTGCAACTGATCTGCTGTTGCATACCACAAAAACAGCATTTATTCATTATTTTTTATTTAAAATCCAAAAGTTGTACTGAACATGGCTTGTCAGAATTGCAATTCTCTTTGTTTAGGCCTATAGGCTACTCTTTCATAGAAGTCAGGTTAACATACTATAATTAAACAACATTTTATTCAATTCATTAATTCATATTTCTATAGCCTAGTACATTTAGCTCACACAAGTCGCAGAACGTTTAAATATAAGTTAATGCCTAAAATCACAAACATTTTAAATTACAATAGGCTATTCAAAAACAGTCGCCTCTTGTCTTTTCTTTCGTTTTTAAACCCTTTTAAAAGAAATCCTGCAGGTCTTAAAGAATGAGTGCTATCCATTATGGCACTTTTTTTTTCTTTACCTAAATGCCAGGTAAGGTGTCGTTTCCTTGCTTTACTTGTCCACCGGCACGGAACTGGGACCACCGGTACTAGGACCACCGGCACATGATCGGAACTGGGACCACCGGCACACGTTCCACCGGCACAGAGTCCACCGGAACTGGGACCACCGGCACATGATCGGAACTGGGACCACCGGCACACGTTCCACCAGAACTGGGACCACCGGCACATGATCGGAACTGGGACCACCGGCACACGTTCCACCAGAACTGGGACCACCGGCACACGATCCACCGGAACTGGGACCACTGGAACACAATCCACCGGAACTGGGACCACCGGAACTACCTTTGGAGTTTTGGGTAAGGCCCTGTGCCTTTCCCAAGCATGCAGGACTGCCACCATGAAGCATCCCATCACTGCCCTCCAGGCCGTGTCTGGACTTGGGACCACCGAAACTGGGATCACCGGAACATAAACCACCGGAGCAGGGACCACCGGAAATAGGACCACCGGAACTCGGAACACCAGAACTAGATCCACCAGAACATAATCCACTGGTACTGAGTCCACCGGAAGTGGGCCCATCGGAACTTAATCCACTAGGACTGAGATAGAAGTAGCCTTCCACGGAACATGGAGCACCGGACTGGGGACCTCCGGGTAGGTGGTGGACTGGAGACATTGCAATCTGTGGGGAAAATTGGGGAGGCCCAAGAAGTGGAAGACCACCCCTGCAGGGCACTCCTCCACCATCACGATCATACACATACCTCACAAACTGCCAAAATGATAGTGTCCCCAGCATTTCCATATCCCAGGTGATGACTGGCTCATTAAGGCGGGTGTTAAAAATGTCCCTGAGCTTTGTCTGACTGATGTTGAGCCCCTCCGCTGCAAACAGGAACCGGTAAGCAAACTCCTTTATGCTAGCTCCCTCCTGCCGGAGGGAAAGGAGTCTGCTGTGTTGACCTTCTCCTGATGCAGCGGAAGGGCAGGCAGATGGGAATAGGAAGATGCCACATGGATCGTTATGTCACATGAAACTTAAAGAAAACTAAAGTACGAGGACTCAAGTACAGGACTCAGAAATGAATGATTTATTTTTAAAAAGAAACATAAATACAAAACAAAAAAACTAGAAATAACAGAACACAACTTAAACATACCAGAAAGGAATCACGGGGAAGACGGGAGACGTAGACATGGAAACGATCCGACAAAGACTGAAAAACACAAGGAGCTTATAAAGAGAACAAATCAAGCAGGGAATCAGGGAACACAGGTGGGGGAAAATTAACCAATAATCAGATAACAAGGGGGAGGGATCCGACAATGACAGGAGCACATGCTCAACATAAAACCCACATGTGCAAACAAGACAGGACAGGCATGTGACAGTAGCAAAGACTCGGTAAGGAAACGATTGCTGCACTGCTGCAGACGCACCGCACCTGGAACGGACTGATGGAACACATCCGCATGCAGTGTGAAAGCTGTAATCCGTTAACATACACAAAAAATTCTCAAGTGTTTTTCTAAAGCAGAAGCCAAATTGATAAGTGTGTAATGGTATTTGACACTTATTATGATATTATTATTTTTATTTTTTACAACATATACATTTAAGTGAGGTGATTGCATCTCAATGCATTTCAGCACTTAATGTAGTCAATTAAGTCTTTAATACACAAGGTATAGATTTTATTTTTTGCTACCGTGTGGTTGATTGAAAGAAACTCCTGCTGAACTTGGCAACCACACACATAATCTGTTTGATGTTCCGATCTGTTTGTACTTTCCTTTTTGACATCCTGTCTACCATCTAATCATACTCTCGGTTTACCTCAGTCTTATTTGTCTTTCACTTGAATCTCTATTTGACTTTATCGCCCTAGCTTTGCTTAAACAAATAAGTCTCAAGAATTAGGTTTTGTGGTTATTTTGTCTCATCATATCTTGTTTGTATCTCAAATTTTTATATTTTCAAGCAAGCAAATTTGGGCTTAATTAAACACTAATAGGCAACAAAGTGCATTTCTCATCATGTGTGTGTGTTTCAGCTGCCAGATGGGAAGAACAGGAACAAGTGCACCTCGGACACAGACTGCGATGAGGGCAAATTCAAACGTACGGGAAATGGTAAAGTTCTAACCATTTAATTGTTCCGACAGAAGGCACCAGCGCATCCGACTAACATCACATCACTAACAGCAGCCGGGGG
This sequence comes from Pseudorasbora parva, assembly GCF_024679245.1. Lineage (NCBI taxonomy): Eukaryota > Metazoa > Chordata > Actinopteri > Cypriniformes > Gobionidae > Pseudorasbora > Pseudorasbora parva. The sequence continues at coordinate 39,104,980 of NC_090174.1, forward strand.
CAGGAACTCGCTTATTAAATGTCTTCTTATGGGCATTGTATAATCCCTTTGACATTGACTGGTAACTCAATCAGTGCACCAGTGGTCTAAGATATGTACCGCAAAATTCAAATCATGGGGTAAGGAAATAAATGCACTTGCATGTAGGCATTTGGTTTCTGTTTTACTCGGAACGGGGGCCTAATGAACTCTCGCCCTTCTAACTGACAAACCTGCTCTTCAGCCATACCATCATCTCCGTAAGTCACTAACATTCATGACTAACATGCTTTGCTTTCTTGCTCCAAGGTTTGTTTCTTAGCTTTTCACATCTTTGATGAATTTTACCCTTTGATCTCGGGTGTCTGTATTTCCCAGAGTTCCACAGGCCTCTAATCCAGATTCAGTTCATTTGGTGTGTCTACACTCAAACAAATGCTTGAAAATGGACAAACCGAGCAACTAGGTTGTTTTAACTCAGCGAATGGGTTGTTTTAACCCAGTGATTGGGTTAAATGTTTGCTTAAAACAAATTGCTGGGTTTGTCCATTTTCAACCCAACTTGGGTTGTTTTAACCCCAATATTTTTTAGAGTGTAGCAGTGTCTTTAGAACCTTGCCAATTTTAAAGCTACACTGTGTAACTTTTTTAGTTTATTCTTAGCTAAAAAAAACACTTTATCTTTTACTTTCAAAAATATATGTGCTCATTAATGTATATTTACTTCTTTCAAGTAATAAAGTATTCTCGTAAGTTTATAATATGCTACTGAAAATACATACGGGTGAGGGGTTTGAATGCTGGTCGCCATGTTGCCCCTCCATCTTGAAAGTACATTAGCCAAAGAGGGACATACCCGTAAATTCAAGCTTCGCCTTTTGCGTTTTAACACTCAATGGCACCGTGTCAAATGTTGGGAGGGGGATTGCCATGTTAATCTTGGACTAAATCGGCCACCGTAGGAGGTCATACAAAATCAGAATTGAGAGGATCAGAAATTATTATTCAGATGGTCATATACCTTTTTACCGCTAGATGGGGAAAAATATCACACAGTGTAGCTTTAATTGAATAGTAGCAGCAGCAACATGTTTAAGATACAAAACAAACTGGATTAAAGGCATACTTTCCATTAATTATATTATTTTGGCTTTTTTTCTAGGATCCAGTTTTAAAACGTTTTCAGAAGCCATATTCTACCGATGCTATTATACCACTGCTACCCAAACAAAAAATCAATTCATGTTAATTGAATCTTGTTGCTTATCATTATCAATATGATTGGGAAAAAGCTGATTTAAGAAAAAATGCAATCAAACCCATATTATTGACTGATATCCTGAGCTCTATGTGGGCCACACAAATACTCAAAGATTGACTATGTTTCACGTGCATTTGAAGACAAACAGAAGACTCAAACTGCAGTAGTTTAAAGTTCCCTGACTTTCAGTCGTGGGCAACTGGCATAAACCTCACACTTGCTATAAATCCTGTTACAAACTGACTCTGTGAACTCAGGGTAAAATTCACAGACGTTTTTTTTTTTTTAAACAAACAACCAACTTTTAACGCTTATGCCATGCTTTAGACTGCATTTCATTTCATGCTAATTGTATCATTATGTCTTTGATTTGTATTTGATGTTATGTGTATTTAATCCTTGACAAAAGGTTTGTGAATGCTATGCCACCAAAGCAAGTTCAGTGTTTGAATGTAAATGTTCCTGGCAGTGTAAAAAGAGTCACACTAAAATTACAAACATATGACCAACTGCAATCTGATAAAAGCATTCCTGAAAAAGCTGGACTGATGGAATCATCCATCATCCCCATTCATTCAGAGAAAAGTTAATTTAGGAACATCAAAGTCATGGCTGCCCCTCACTGAAATCTCACAGTCATGCACTAACAGGAATAGATGTGTATCACCCAGATAAATATCTGTCTATCTAAAAAAAACAAAAAAAAAAACAAATACAAAATCGAAGCATTTTCTCAAGGGAAAACAGACTTTTGGATTCATTGATATACTTTGCCAACCCTCTTTGCAGCACAAGATTATGTTTTGAACAAGCTCTTGTTTCAGTCTGTTTGGATCCAATCCAAATCTTGCCAAGTCACAAATCTTCCCTCACGACATTATGGTCTCTCTCAGGGCACATGACGGGCAAGTGTGTCAACAGCACCAGTACTTGTGAGGTCTACTCCTGGTGTCCTATTGAAGATGACCGTCAAATACCAGAGTATGGATGCTTATTTTATCATTGCTTATTAATTGGATCTATCACATCGGGGAGACAAACAGTAACTTGTAAAAATCAATGTGGCACAACTTTGACAGAATTTGATTTTTTCCTTAAAGCTGCAGTAAGCGATTTATAACAGCCAACTGTATACTCATACTGCATGTTCATTTTTTGTTCTTACTTGTCGTTCATTCGTGAAGCTTTATTTTGCTTCGCTTCTGCTATGATAAAGAGACCCAATTATTGCGTGTTTGTGCATTTTGGGGATGGAGAAAAGAAGGGTGTGTTTGTTTGTGTTGATTTTAAATATCAACTGTGTTCAACAATGATTCTCAGGTATTGCTTACTACACCTTTAAATGTGGCATTTTTTGATAATAATAATTAGGGGGGGTGAAATGCTGTTTCATGCATACTGATCTTTTTACACTGTTAAAGACTTGGAATCCCATACTAAACATGGACAAAGTTTCAAAAGTTAAGGTGGACGTTTGATGGGAGTATTTCTTTGTCAAAAATACTACTTCCGGTTAGTCATAAGTTTCGGCAAGTTTTTTGAGATCATGCGTCCCCTTGACGTTAACGGGGGCGGAATTTCCTTGTATGGGCCTTACGGACAATTCTACCGGAAGCGCGTGAGAGAGAGAGAGGGAGAGAGCGAAAGTAACAGGCTACGCCCATCAAAGCGCTGGCTTGTAGGATGCTAAACAGGTGATGTGCACATAACAATGTCACCAAAAAAGTGCGTTTTTGGTTACCAGACCAAGACAGTCCTGCACAGAATCCCCAAAACCCCCGCGTTAAGGCAACAGTGGATGTAATTTGCTTTTCCGGATCAGCAACTGAGTTGCGCGAATGTTTATATCTGTTCGCTGCATTTCGGTGCCGACTGTTTCATAAACAAGGCCCAGCTTGACGCCGGCTTTTCCAATCGCCTTATGCTGAAGGATGGAGCAGTCCCAACGATAAAGGTCCCAACGTTAGAACCGCAGGCGGTGAGTAAGACTGCTTCAAATGTCTGTGTTTTTGCCTATGCTCATCAAGTAGCCCAAACATGATCACGTATAGTTAATTGATCAATGGAGCATGCGATGTGTAGTGCGTGTACATTTGTTTAGCTGGCCACTATATGTGTAACTTTATGTTTGTGTATTGTAAAAGCACTCCAAACAACAATACACAAAGAGGGGGGAAATATGTTGAACTAAATAAGCGCGCTTCTTCATTCAAATGCGCTACTATTCCCTGTCTTTCTATGTAAACATTAACTAGCCTGCTGTGCAAAACCAGTCCGCTTACTGTCTACACAAACCACGCGTAAACACACAAACACACGTGCACAACTGCACTTCCCACATGTACACCTTCAAAGACAAAAATACGACGATATAATTCAAGTATAAATATGTAAATAACACAAGCCGCTAAGCATATTATATAGTTAGTGTATAACTTGTACCACATAGAGACGTCCTGCTCTAGTCGTTTTTGCTGCTGCTCCTGTTCAACTGCAGCCTCTGGGTCTGATTCCGGATCATAGATGTATGGCTGTATCTGATTAAAAGCCATATTTTTATTTTGAATAAAGTTTTTTTCCCGCTGTTAGGGATGACACAGCTTTACGACGCACTCGACTCAACACACAGCGCGCTGCTGCACACGTCATTATTTAGCTCCGCTCACACGACACGCCCCCACCCGCTCGGCTTTTTTCGGAAAGACTCGGAACAGCGCATCTTTCTTATATAATTATAAAAAAAATAAAGACTTTTCGGAGATATGCAGGATGCAATGCTACTCTGTAGGTACTCAAGATTGACATGACACTGACTGAAACTGAGTGTTTCACCCCCCCTTTAAGCACTGAGTAACATTTAATAACTACATGTACTTACTATAGGGTTAGGGTAGGATTAGGGTTTGCTTGAGGTTGTTAGTTGCATGTGACTATGCATAATTTACTGTTATTAGTAAGTACATGTAAAATATGTAACAAGGCCACTGTAAAACAAAGTTTTTCAGAAAATTATTATATTATGAACATTTTTTGCAGTATGTGCAGTTTATACATTATGTGCAGTTCTTATTTAAATGCAAACACTCAAAATTTCTGAATGGCCTGTACTTTGTGTCTATGTAGAAATCTTGGGAACAAACAAATCAAACTAAATGTGACAGTTGCCTTAAACATATGTTTGTTTATAACCGGAGCATGTGACAAATTGTATTAGAATCACCTCACAGTCTGATCCATTTAACTGTGTTTTGTCCCTCAGCCCTCCAATTCTGCAGACAGCAGAAAACTACACACTGTTCATCAAAAACTCCATTACCTTTCCCCAGTTTAATGTAGTAAGGTAAATGCTTTCTTTTCCAAACTGTTAATGTTCCTTGTGGTATATTGGCAACTCCTAACAAATCAATTCAAAGCATTTAAAGTGATTTTTAAATCTCATATGAAATCAAAAGGAAACTTTTAACTTAGAAAAGCCTATTTTGAAAGTGCCTTTCCTATAAACCAGGTGTCTTTAACAGAGGGTTCAATGCAGGTACTGTATATAGGAAGCCTGCATGTATTGTTTGACATCAAATTAACTTTTGTGAGGAAAAAGGAAAAAGAAAATGCATACAGTATTGAACAAAAATACAATACAATGTTAATGTAAACCAAAGCTAAAATTAAGATGCTATACTTCAGCTAAAAGTTTTGTTGTCTCTCCCACAAAAATAATGATTTTAGTGAATTTGCAATAAACAACAAATTTTGTACAATATGTATTTTTTTTTTTTTTTTTTTTACATATTATTAAAGGCTAGGTTTCAAATGTTTTATCTATCAATTTTGTCTACTGGATGAATGTTCTCCTCACACTTTTTCTTTCTCTAGGAGTAACTTGGTGGAGACTGTGGACCAGAATTACATCAATAGTTGTTTGTATCACCCCAAGACAGATCCCCAGTGTCCCATCTTCAGATTAGGAGACATTGTTGAGCGCTCCGCGTTAAATTTCTCTGAGATAGCTCGTGTGGTAGGTTTTTCTCATCATTTTTTTTGTAAAATAGACGCACACATGCATGCACACACGGTTTAATGAGGAATTAATTATGAGGAATTTCCATTGGCATGATTTTTATAATGTACAAACTGTATATTCTATCCCCTAACACTACCCATCAAAGGAAACTTCATTTTTGCATTTTCAAAAAACATCACTTGATTGTGATGTGATTTATTATCTGTTATTTTCATGGTCAAACATTTTGGATATTGACATTTTATTGCCCCCATAGATTAGGGTTTACCTGAAACACACACACACACACACACACACACACACACACACACACACACACACACACACACACACACACACACACACACACACACACACACACACACACACACACACACACACACACACACACACACACACACACACACACACACACACACACACGCACATGTCGTGTTTCCATGTTTTATGGGGACTTTCCATAGGCGTAATGGATTTCATACTGTACAAACTGTACATCCTATCCCCTTACACTGCCCCTGCCCCTAAACCTGCCCATCACAGGAAACATTCTGCATTTTTACTTTCTCAAAAAAACTCCCTATGTGTGATTTATAAGATGTTTTCCTCATGGGGACCTAAAAATGTCCCCACAAGGACAAGGATTTCGGATATTGCCATATTTGTGGGGACATTTTGTCCCCATAACGTAGGGATTACCAGGTACACACACACACACATACACACACACACACACACACACACACACACACACACACACACACACACACACACACACTATATATATATATATATATATATATATATATATATATATATATATATATATATATATATATATATATATGGTTTTTATACTGTACAGACCATTTTTTCTATCCCCCTACACCGCCTCTGCCCCTAAATCTACCCTTCACAGGAAACATTCTGCATTTTTACTTTCTCAAAAAAAAAAAAAAAAAACTCATCCTGATTGATTTAGAAGCCATTTGAAAAGTGGGGACATGGAAAATGTCCTCATATTTCACTATCTCCTTGTAATACCTATGTCATACCCATGTCATTATACACATTTGTGACACACACACACACACACACACACACACACACACACACACACACACACACACACAGACACACACACACACACACACACACACACACACACACACACACACACACACACACACACACACACACACACACACACACACACACACAGCGTTTTTCACAATGAATATAGTTTCAAAGCAGCTTTCCAGAAAATGCATGCTTTACACAAACATTCAGACATATCCACTTACATTCATAACATTCTCGTCAGGTTACCAGAATCTTTTTTAATCCAAAAGGCTGGTATTGAATTATACAATTTTTCATGATGTCAAGTTGTTGGCGAACTTTGAAGGTGATGAGTAAAATAAAGGCCAATTCACACTTCACTGACGTCTAACAAAAACAATCATTACAGAATGTGAAAATGTTTAATCAGCAAAAACAACACCAACAGATGCCGATAGGATTAATAATACAGATTAATACACAGATCTGATAAAATCTGACAAAGGGCTGTCAATGTTGCTCGGCATCTGTCATTGCAGTGTGAATTGGCCAGAAGGTCTGTGCTCAACAAAACTTGAAGAAAGGCGACTTAAAAGGCGTAAACAAGCTTCTATAATAATAACAATAGCAGCAACAACAATTATAACAATAATTTAAAAACATGTGGGAAATTCCCAAGGAACCTATGTCTTGAAAATGCAAATTTCATTATTTATTTATTTATTAAATAAATTATTATTTATTAAAAGTTCACAAGAGTGTTATTGTAGTAGTGACTGGAGAAGAATGATGAAGATGATAATCATCATGATATTTCCTGTTATGTGTTAGGGTGGTGCTGTAGGAGTCCTCGTTGACTGGGACTGTAATCTGGACCTGAATCTCAGGCACTGCAAACCAAAGTATGAATTCTATGGTCTTTACGGAACAGGGAAAAATGACAAAGGAGAGAAACCATCTTTAGGATACAATTTCAGGTTGGTAAGAAAGTTTATCCCCCTTTAAAAGGCCTTGTGGAAACAACAAACGTTTTGGAAGCAATACTGTAAAAGAGACTCAGAATTTTCACGGCATAATCTCAGATTACATTCATGTTCCCTTGTCCCCTTAAAAGTAAAATTACAGCTAAACTGGGAAAAGGTCAACCCTTCTGTACTGTATTATTCATATGCCTGAACTTTGAAGAGATCTCTAAAATAATGAATTCAAATGGTTTTGAAGAATTTCTTAATATCTTATTAAAGTCTGGATTCTCTATTATGTGCTCCTGACTGTGTCAGATTTGCTAAATATTATGTGGAGAATAAAGTGGAGAAGAGAAATCTAATGAAGGTGTTTGGTGTACGGATAGACATCATTGTTCATGGACGGGTAAGCATATATTCCTTATGGATTATTTACAAAAAAATTACAGCACATGCGCATTTTAATTTGTGTTTACACTTGTCGTTGCAGGCAGGGAAATTTGATATTATCCCAACGCTGACGGCCATAGGCTCAGGAGTAGGAATCTTTGGAGTGGTGAGTCTCACAGAAAATACACTATCATTACACCTCCATTACTTTCCACAGATTCCCTCTTTTGAATACCACTGTTCAAAGTAATCAAGGAGATAACTGAATGATTTACCCTCGTATCGTTTGACACCCATGAGACTTTTGTTTATCTTCAGAACACAAATGAAGATATTTTTGTTGAAATCCGATGGCTCAGAAAGGCCTTCATTGACACCAATGTCATTTCCTCTCTCAAGACCCATAAAGGCACTAAAGACATCACTACAAAGCCCATCTCACTACAGAGGCTCTACAATCATTTTATGAAGTGACGAGAAAAGCAGTGTATTGAAATCGGCCATCACCATACAAGTCGTTATTTAGGGGGGTTTTTGCGCATAAAAACTATTCTTGTCACTTCAAAATGATTGTAGAGCCACTGTAGTGAGATGGGCTTTGTAACGACGTCTTTAGTGTCTTTTATGGGTCTTGAGAGAGGAAATGACATTGGTGTCAATAAGAGCCATCGGATTTCAACAGAAATATCTTCATTTGTGTTCCGAAGATGAACTGATGTCTTATGGGTCTGGAACGGCCTGAGGGTGAGTAATTAATGACAGAATTTTCATTTTTGAATTGTTAAAATAAGTCTCTTATACTAACCAAGGCTGCATTTATGTGATCAAAAATACAGTAAAAGTTACAATAAATATTGTTACAATAATAATAAAAAGTTTTGTATATATATATATATATATATATATATATATATATATATATATATATATATATATATATATATATATAATATCCTATGAGGGCAAAGCTGAATTTTCAATTGCCATTACTTCAGTCTTCAGTGTCACAAGATCCCTCAGAAATCATTCTAATATTCTCAACCATTTCGTATCAGTGTTGAAAAATGTTAGGGTGCTTAATGTTTTTGAGGCAAGGTTTTTGTTCAGGATTCCTTTATGAAAATAAAGTTAAAAAAAGCAGAAAGATTTGGAACAGAAATGTCTTGTAACATTACAGTCAATATCATAACTATAAATTCACTGAATTAATATTTGTTCTAATTTGTTTAAGGCCACCGTCGTGTGTGATGTGCTCCTTCTATATTTACTTCCAAAGAGAGATTACTACAAAAACATGAAATTTAAGCATACAGAATTACAGGAAGAGGTGAGTATTGACTTAATTTTAAAAATGTATTAAACAGGATCCTGCCTTTGTGATTGCTGGTGTGTAGTAACTTCATGCTCAACTTCATGAGTTTTTCATGGATAGATTCAGTAGTTGCTGGTTGCTAATGCTAGTTCATTACCCATAGGCCCTACACTAGATGGCAGCAGAGGCACATAGTTAGATGACATCAAAGAATTGTTACTTGAGCGGATGCAGATGCAGTGCTGTTTCCAAACATTTACATCAAGCTACATTCCTGTACTATCATTATAAAAACAACCAGGATGCGCATAATTCAAATGTCCTCATATGGTATACAAAGCACGCTTCGCTTGAACTGAAGGAGAGTGTGTGTGTGTGTGTGTGTGTGTGTGTGTGTGTGTGAGAGAGAGAGAGAGAGAGAGAGAGAGAGAGAGAGAGAGAGAGAGAGAGAGAGAGAGAGAGAGAGAGAGAGAGAGAGAGAGAGAGAGAGAGAGAGAGAGAGAGAGAGAGAAAGAGAGAGAAGTAAGAGAGTAGAAAAGTATAACTACACATGCGTCAGCAACTATCTTACTTTTGCACGTGGGCAGTAAGCGAAACTATTACATTCAAGTCCATGCATGCAACACCACGGCCTCCTGTAGATATCTCTGCAGTGATAGTTACCGTAGCAACACAGCAATTTGACCAAACTTGTCTCTTATTGAGAAAAGAAAGTGAGGGCACGTAACCAGCAGGACTCCCACTCTAGCAGAATAAAGGAAAAAAACATTGTGATTGATAAGAGCAGGAGAAATTATCACAGATATGCATTTTCGCCTCCACAGAAGCCAACCTTGCCCCCATCACAGATAGAAAAAGAACTACCGAAGGTAACATACCATTCAAATCATTCAACCGCAGATCTCTCTAATATTATAGCATATCTCCATAAACAACTTTTCCATTTTTGTTGTGGTCACAGTGATTCAGTCCTTCGCTGTGCACAGGAGTGAAGTCAAGACGGCTGCCATGACGACTGACTAGCCTACTGCACTGAAAAAAACAACACCACCACCTCAAAGCTGGAGCATAGAACTGTCAAACATCACTTTTCCTTTCTAAATTACATGTCTTTACCAGACTACTGAGAAAACATTCAACCACTGTCTTTATTTAAGACACTGCTAATCTCCACTGGTTGTGTTTTGGCGAGGCTCAGGGTGGTAGGCCTAAAGAAACACAATTTGATGAGGTCTTTACAGAGTTTTTGGCAGTTTAAAAATTATTTTTTATTTATTTATTACAAACAGGGTCACAAACTCTACAGGTCCTTCTCAAAAAATTAGCATATTGTGATAAAAGGTCATTTTTTTCCATAATGTAATGATAAAAATTTTCAGACAATTAGCAATTATACTTTCATGTATTTTAGATTCACTGCACACCAACTGAAATATTTCAGGTCTTTTATTGTTTTAATACTGATGATTTTGGCATACAGCTCATGAAAACCCAAAATTCCTATCTCAAAAAATTAGCATATTTCATCCGACCAATAAAAGAAAAGTGTTTTTAATTTAAAATAAGGTCAACCTTAAAATAATTATGTTCAGTTATGCACTCAATACTTGGTCAGGAATCCTTTTGCAGAAATGACGGCGTGGCATGGAGGCGATCAGCCTGTGGCACTGCTGAGGTGTTATGGAGGCCCAGGATGCTTCGATAGCGGCCTTAAGCTCATCCAGAGTGTTGTGTCTTGCGTCTCTCAACTTTCTCTTCACAATATCCCACAGATTCTCTATGGGGTTCAGGTCAGGAGAGTTGGCAGGCCAATTGAGCACAGTATACCATGGTCAGTAAACCATTTACCAGTGGTTTTGGCACTGTGAGCAGGTGCCAGGTCGTGCTGAAAAACAAAATCTTCATCTCCATAAAGCTTTTCAGCAGATGGAAGCATGAAGTGCTCCAAAATCTCCTGATAGCTAGCTGCATTGACCCTGCCCTTGATAAAACACAGTGGACCAACACCAGCAGCTGACATGGCACCCCAGACCATCACTGACTGTGGGTACTTGACACTGGACTTCAGGCATTTTGGCATTTCCTTCTCCCCAGTCTTCCTCCAGACTCTGGCACCTTGATTTCCGAAGGACATGCAAAATTTGAGCAACAGTCCAGTGCTGCTTCTCTGTAGCCCAAGTCAGGCGTTTCTGCCGCTGTTTCTGGTTCAAAAGTGGCTTGACCTGGGGAATGCGGCACCTGTAGCCCATTTCCTGCACACAGCTGTGCACGGTGGCTCTGGATGTTTCTACTCCAGACTCAGTCCACTGCTTCCGCAGGTCCCCCAAGGTCTGGAATCGGTCCTTCTCCACAATCTTCCTCAGATTTCAGACTTCCTCACAATTAATCTCGTTGTGCAGCGTTTTTTGCCACACTTTTTCCTTCCCATAGACTTCCCACTGAGGTGCCTTGATACAGCACTCTGGGAACAGCCTATTCGTTCAGAAATTTCTTTCAGTGTCTTAACCTCTCGCTTGAGGGTGTCAATGATGGCCTTCTGGACAGAGTCGGGTCGGCGGTCCTACCCATGATTGCGGTTTTGAGTAATGAACCAGGCTGGGAGTTTTTAAAAGCCTCAGGAATCTTTTGCAGGTGTTTAGAGTTAATTAGTTGATTCAGATGATTAGGTTAATAGCATGTTTAGAGAACCTTTTCATGATATGCTAATTTTTTGAGACAGGAATTTTGGGTTTTCATGAGCTGTATGTCAAAATCATCAGTATTAAAACAATAAAAGACCTGAAATATTTCAGTTGGTGTGCAATGGATCTAAAATATATGAAAGTTTAATTTTTATCATTACATTATGGAAAATAATGAACTTTATCACAATATGCAAATTTTTGAAGGACCTATATATATGTCACCCATATACAAATCGTGATACTGAATCGCATTAAAACAGTTATTTTATGACAGGTGTTTTGTACAGATTTTTATTTCCAATTGTGACGCAGTCTGATTTGTTTGTGAATTAAGCTTTAGATCCAAGGCTGAATCTACCCTGCTGTACAAGACTGGATAATGGTTAGGCCTTTAGTTTTTACTTTATCTCATTCGAGACACTGAACCAAGAGACATAGGATACTCAGCATCAAAAGCATATCTTGTTATCATTATTTCTACACAGCTCTCTGGACTACTTGATTTTGATTGGTCAATCGCAGCATTCAATGGTCAAATATTTCTGAATAACGATTTGCGATTTGACCTATTCATTACCTGCTCATTCAGAAAATCTGTTTCTTAGCTGTGCACATGTTTCGTCTGTAAAAGTATCAATATTTTGTGCCCATATATTTATTTGTTTGTAAAGTAGTTGTGCAGTCATTGCTGAAAAACAAAAAAACAAAAAAAAAAAAACACAACAACAACAGACAGATTGATCAGGTAGAGTTCAGCATTTCTGGACATCCAGTTTCTTTCTTTTGATATAAGAAATAATTTTAATAAAATTAAAATAAAATCCTTTCAGGATTATACAAAACACCCTCCACTTTGCACTGGTATCCCGTTTAACTCTGTCTGGATTTATTTTGCAACAATGACTACCAAGATTTTATTAAAAAAATATATATATACATTTACATTTTTCATAATCAGACAGCACCAAGAAGGATTGTTTGGTTTTATGTGTAAAAGTGCTGTTATACATATACACATGCTCAATTTATCATAAACAGCAATAATAAAACATGTGTGTAAAAAAGGAACCAGTCACCTGTGATATCTTTATTGTCTTTGATTATGTCTATGTGTACAAAAAGCATGCAAAAAATAGCATCTTTATATGGTTTGGTACATATTTACATAGTAAAAGTCGCATTCAGTGCTTTTTCGGGCCATGCTCTTATTTGTCTATTTTCTTAGATTTTTTTGTGTGTAATAGTTACATTCAGATCAATGCAGCAGAATACAGACGTCTATAAATAACCAGCAATATCAGGCACTCTGACACGAATAACTGGGCAGTTCAAACTGCAGGTATGTGAGCGAGACCGCGTTCTACGATTTATACATAAATCAATTCTGATATACATTTGAATCAACATTTGTAAGAAAGGGGAATTAAAAAAGCTTTGATAGCAAGGACCTTTTGCAGCTTCAAAGTGCATCAAAATGGCCACTTTTCTCTCACTTCCTTCACAGACTCAAACGAGTGTCAAACAACAGAAACCTTTATAAATGTGGGTAGACAAATGATCAAACCTCATCTATTGCACATGAGCTGAAACCCGGAAAAGGAAAAATCCTTCACACTTGAGTTGATTGTTCAGACAGAGGTATGGCATTTTGCTGCATATGTTTAGCTCATACAAAAGTCCTGCAGGAAACAATTTAAAGGGGTTTTACACATTATTTGTTTCGTCTCACATAGATATCAAAAGGAATAGTGAACCTAGAGAGGTTTGTAAAGGTTATAGCAAGTTAAGAGACATGCCGCACATCAAGACACAAACAGGTGCATAGCATACATCAAGAAGTAACAGACAAGACTACTGCACATTTAAGACAGAATGGACAAATGCGACTGCACATATAAGAGAAGAAGTGGGGTCCTTTAAAACCATTCAATGAATTTACAGAATATGCTACTCCATTTTTTCTGTATTCCCAGAATAGCAGTGTCCAGACCCTGAGTACCACATATTACAGAATCTTAATACACAACAGAAATGAGACTCCATTTAATGCCTGAATCAAAAACTCTATACAAACAGACCAAAAAAGACTGGTCGTTTGGCACTGAAAATGATTTTTCTTGTGTAATTCAGTTTAAAGAGAAAATGGTATGGGCAAGAACCAATCTAGAAGTAGTGTGTGCATAAGAGAGGGCCATAGAGAGATGGGGGAAGAGAGAGAGAGAACAAGGGAAGAATGTGTAGGAGTCACACACAAAAAAAAGGGACCACCATCTGCACAGGATATTAGTGAGAATATAATGAAAGCGGTTCACTGCAGTTTATCAGTCTGTCTTCATACAAGCAATAATGAGTCATCTGAATGACTGACGTTGGTTAAAGGTTTCCACTAAGCACTTGCTGCTTAATAGAAATAATTTGCAGATGACCTAATTGAGTCCAGTTTTATTTTTCTTGAAAGGAATTAAAGGGACAGTTCACCTCAAAATCTGCATGGACCCTTTTTGTAATCAGACTAGTAGCACAGTCAGAATAAAAAAATAAAAGTAAAAATCGCATGTAAATCACGTCAATTGGAATGAACTGGCCAAATCCGACTAAAATTTCATTTGGATTGTAAGGAGTGGTTTAAACCTTTTTAAAATCCGTTCAATAGGAAATGTAAACATTTGGTTGATTGAAAACCGAAACTGGACCATTCTATACATGTGTAACGATGTAATATGCATGACGTATGACGCAGAAATTTCAGAAATCGTTGTGTCAATATAAATGTTTCCTTCTGCTAATTGTCTGTAAAGTGTTTCAAAAGATCAACTCTGATTAGAAGCTTGATATAGGGAGATATAGGCTACTGTAAACACGCGCACCAACCAGATCACTTTTTTAGCGATCATGTAAACAATATATTCAGATTCATCAGTCAGAATTATTTAATTCCTTTTGAAACAAAAAATGTCCATGTAAATGTATCTAATGACAGTGAATGGTGACCACAGTGTTTCTCATCCACTTTTTATTATATGAGAAACAAGCAGCCTGGACATTCTGCTAAATAACTCCTTTCGGGTTTCATAAAAAAATACAATAAAGTCATACATGTTTGGATTGATATAAAGATAAAGTCATGTTCACATTAAGATTAATATTTGGTGCAATTAACATTTTAATTTGAACAAACTACAGTAAATGAGTCTGTTCAAACCTACACAGACATTTGCATGCCATCGAGGGTTTCTAAACTCTCTTCCATTGCAGTGCGAAGAAAACCGGACAACCAAAAAGATTTGTGCTTTTGGTCACATGCCCAGAGCTGCTGCTGTTATATAAAATGATGACTTGGTGGCGATCATGAACAGACTATTTTGCTTGACGACAATAAATACCAGAAGAAGAATCGATTTTTGTGTCAGAAAGTTTGCACATAGTCTCAGCTTCATCTGATTTCCGGGAGACTTCTGTCACCTTCTTTAACGATTCGCCTGGAAATAAAGCCACCATGATGCCGAAAGCCATGGTGTTTACATCTGTGACAATTAGCTAGGATCAACTAAAAGTTGGATTTTTCAAAACAAATGTGATGTTCCCAGCACCAGTGTTGCAGTAAAGTTGCTCAACGTTCTTGAATGAACTGTACGGCGGTCTGTTATGGTGGGGACATCAGCTTCCTGCATTTTTTTAACACACTGGTCTGAAGAGACAAATTGTAGAAAATTGAACAGAATATTTGCCGGTCATATTTTGGACAGAATCTTTGCCGGTCTGAATGAACAGACCTTTAGTAAATGATAACTAAAATGTTTGGGTGAACTGTCCTTTTAAAACTAAAACATGCTCAATGAGGATTTCACAATGAAAATCTAATTAATATGAGTGATCTGTGCTCATAATTAAATATCTCGATCGCCAATGTGCATTTACAATGGTTGTCCACTGAGAATCCCTTTGTACTTTCAATACATGGCTGAAAAACGGGATGATTGGTTCGCCTGGCAGACGATCCGATGTAAACAAGGGCGTTTTGTTTTGGATGGAGTTAATACAGGCCAAGAGGGACCGTGATGACATTGAATGGCAGTTCACTCTCAGTCAACAGCTAAACACCATATTCAGATCCTTCCCTCAATTGGCTTGTCTGTTTTGAGTGAAAGTGACTCCCTCTGCTTCCGCATCAGTGAACACTTGCTCGCCTCGGTGGCATGTTTGCATGTGAGTTTGAGCCCCCGTTAGCATTGCTGACTGACAAATAGGCCTTTTGGAATGTGAAGACTCGGTAAACAATGACACATTCTGTTCCTGCAGAAACAAAGCGCTGCGACACGAGAGCCCTGCATCCGGTGCGGTCCAAATGTGGGATTTCTGACATTCACAAACACGGAGAAAAAGCCCTGTTCTAGATAATGCTAACACCAAACGCTGTACGTTTTGTGAGAAAGCCCTGTTCGCTAGAATTGACTGAACGTGCAGACATTTTTACATGAAGAGCTCTTTTAGTGTCTAGTAGTTACATAAGCCCCTTTGATTCACACTACAACACTGTGTGTGTGTGTCTGGTTATACTTCGTATCTGAATGAAATAAGAACATTTTGATAGTATGAAAGAATTGGAAAGCAACAGAGATATGGAAACACCATAATATGGAAAAGGCCATATTTCAGGCATGCCATGATAGGGTTAAGAATTGCACATTGACATATACAAAATGGCAAGACACCAAAGCTATTATTTTACACACGTATAAACGTTACGATGGCAGCACACTGCATCATTGCCATCACTGTCTTTAGCTTTATGAGGTGCTGTACCAAGTTAATATTAGCATATTTTGTAAATGCTGTAGTATTTTGCGCTAGAAAGCTTAGTCTTTCAAACAAACCTGGCCCAGTGTAGATTCCATCCAAAATATACTTGTTTAGCCGGGAACAAAGGTGAAAAGATCCAAACTGCGCGAAGTATGATTTTCCGCCGGAATACCAAGGTAAGGTTTTCTGAGAACATTTACTACAGTGGACTTAAAAGCAAGGAAAGTGATTCTTGTGCAAGACTGAAAAAAAGTGAAAAGCCTGAATGATGACAAGCAATAGCAGAATCCAGTTCAATGTCAAGGTGAGCCTCAAGTCGGCAGAAACTGAGTGTAGTGTAGCGGTTTGGGTCATGATCGTCATCTGCTCGAAGGGTTGGAAGTGTCTAAATGGAGAAGCGCAGACAATGAGGAAGGCTTTGGGATCTATGGAGACACTCAAGAGGTGGGTGGTTCGTCCTCATGCAAGTCCTCGAGCTCGACTTCTCTACCAGCCTCTCCACTGCTCCCCTTTCTGAGAGAGAAAAAAAACAGAGAGATGTGAATCTTTATCTAAATGTTCCATGCTTTCATCCAGTAGTTGATCTTGAAAAGCCAGTCTTTGATTATCAACAGTCTATAAAGTCTGGTGCACTATACAGATTATTCAGACCCATATAACCACAGATGCTTTAATCTTTTTCTCAGAGTTGCGGGTCATAAAGTCATAGTTGTGATTTATAAAGTACAATTCTAAGGCAAAAAATGATTTTCCTCAGAATTTTGTGTATAGCTCACAAGTCTGACTTTATATCTTGCAATTGCGTGTTATAAAGTCAGAATTGCGCAATTCTGAGAAGTCAGTATTTATTTCCCCTTTAAAATAAACAGAGAAAAAAATCTTCAGTATATTGTCCCTTTATACAATAAAATAAAAAATCTACATGATGCATTTAACAGGTGTGATACATCTGTAGACCTGTGGTTGAATCTATAAAGTATTAAACACTGAAAACTAGCACATCGACAAACAATCTTGGAGGAAACACAGATGATGAACATGGGAAGGTTCTCTGCAACAGACACAACTGTACACAGAGGAACGTACATAGTGGGATTCAATGAAAGACCACAACATGGCAAGTTTCACTGGCTTTCAAACACTTTCACTGCCATGAAGCAAGAGAAATGCCACACAAGGACAGGATGGAGGCTGATGTATGAATCTTTCACTGACCCGTGGGAATACATGTAGAAGGGCAGGGAATCTGACACAAGGCTTGAGTGACAAATGACAATGACCACCTGTCACAATGAGTTACCTTAACGAGGGCTGGAGTTTAAAAGAGGGCCGGAACGGCCAAGAGTCCCTGCAGCAGAGAGAGAGAGAGAGAGAGAGAGAGAGAGAGAGGAGGAGGAGGAGGAGGAGGAGGAGGAGGAGGAGGAGGAGGAGGAGGAGGAGGAGGAGGAGAGCGTCAGCGGTTTCATGTGAAGATGAGCAGCAGGAACCAGGTCATTATAGAGACTACAGTAAGTTATTGAGGTTCAGAATGCCAGTTACATTAATAGTCGACATTAGACTACATGTCGAGTTCTGCGATAAAAGTCAATTTAGGGAAATGGACTGCATTAGCATCAACTGCTGAAGAGATATGCATGTGCCAGATTCTTATCAAAAAACTCATCAAATGCCAAGCATATTTGTCCAGAAGAAACAGCATTTAACCCCTGTATTTGACAAACACCAACAGGAAATTATCAAATAACTCTAGTCTGGGCTTCATGAGCATAAGAATAGGTTACCCACACTCAACCTGCACTCTGTGAGAGCTAATTTAAAAGGTGCTGGAGGCCAGAAAAAAAGGTCCTGAAATGTAATAATGTGCAGCCACATTTTTATCACATCCAACAAATGTGTAGTGATATGGCAATTTCTTTCCCCATGCTTCTAGACAGTGATGTGTATAGCGTTATAGCGTGTCCTAACCAGGCCTGAAGCGACAACTTTTACACAGAAAGCTAAATGTGGCACAATGCAACAAAATGACAACAAATAAACATGTTTAGTGTAATATATAGCTGTGGAGTAGTGGGGCGTTGCTATCCAGCACAAATAGAGAACAATAGGCTGGCAAAAGCTTATAATTATTCTGATGTTAAATGGATGATAAATGGAAGATATTTAAATTGTATACTATTTTGTATTGTGTGTATGTATGTATGCAAGTATATACATATAAAGAGTATATATACACTACACACTATATTGCCAAAAGGTTTTGGGATGCCTGCCTTTACATGCACATGAACTTTAATGACATCTCATTCTTAATCCGTAGGGTTTAATATGAAGTTGGCCCACACTTCTGGGAAGGCTTTCCACACGGTTTAGTGTGTTTATCAGAATTTTCTTTACAATTCTTCTAATAGCGCATTTGTAAGGTCAGGCACTGATGTTGGAGAAGTCCTTGCTCGCAGTAAAGCTCTAGATCAGGACTCAGGACTCTGTGCAGGCCAGTTAAGTTCCTCTACACTAAACTCGCTCATCCATGTCTTTATAGACCTTGTTTTGTGCACTGGTTGGAACAGGAAATGGCCATCCCCAAGTTGTTCCCACAAAGCTGAGAGCATGAAATTGTCCAAAATGTCTTGGCATGATGACACATTAAGAGTTCCTTTCACTAGAGCTAAGGGGCCAAGCCCAACCCGCGATAACAAAAGCCCGCCCACACTCTCACAGATGCAGAACAATTAATTATGTTGGTGTGAAATAAACAGTTGGAAATGTAGAAATTAAAGCTAAAGCTCCAATCTGCTCCCAAAAATTCCGAAAAAGTCTGTTAGTGCCTCAGTAGCTGCGTTTCCATTACAGATTTGCGAAAAACCGTATTATTTTCCTCTCGCGATATGTCATTCCAAAATGATGGCACTTGGTAGGTTTGTATATCCCATCCACCACACTATAGCCATTATTTTTATTGGAAGGAGACGTGTGTGTTATCCTGGGAAGTGGGACACAATCATGAAGTGGAATGAAATTTATTGGATATTTCAAACTTTTTTAACAAATCAAAAACTGAAAAATTGGGTGTGCCAAATTATTCGGCCCCTTTACTTTCAGTGCAGCAAAATCTCTCCAGAAGTTCAGTGAGGATCTCTGAATGATCCAATGTTGACCTAAATGACTAATGATGATAAATAGAATCCACCTGTGTGTAATCAAGTCTCCATATAAATGCACCTGCACTGTGATAGTCTCAGAGGTCCGTTTAAAGCGCAGAGAGCATCATGAAGAACAAGGAACACACCAGGCAGGTCCGAGATACTGTTGTGGAGAAGTTTAAAGCCGGATTTGGATACAAAAAGATTTCCCAAGCTTTAAACATCCCAAGGAGCACTGTGAAAGCAATAATATTGAAATGGAAGGAGTATCAGACCACTGCAAATCTACCAAGACCTGGCCGTCCCTCTAAACTTTCAGCTCATACAAGGAGAAGACTGATCAGAGATGCAGCCAAGAGGCCCATGATCACTCTGGATGAACTGCAGAGATCTACAGCTGAGGTGGGAGACTCTGTCCATAGGACAACAATCAGTCGTATACTGCACAAATCTGGCCTTTCCGGTAGAGTGGCAAGAAGAAAGCCATTTCTTAAAGATATCCATAAAAAGTTGTTTAAAGTTTGCCACAAGCCACCTGGGAGACACACCAAACATGTGGAAGAAGGTGCTCCGGTCAGATGAAACAAAAATTGAACTTTTGGCAACAATGGAAAACGTTATGATTGGCGTAAAAGCAACACAGCTCATCACCCTGAACACACCATCCCCACTGTCAAACATGGTGGTGGCAGCATCATGGTTTGGGCCTGCTTTTCTTCAGCAGGGACAGGGAAGATGGTTAAATTTGAAGGGAAGATGGATGGAGCCAAATACAGGACCATTCTGGAAGAAAACCTGATGGAGTCTGCAAAAGACCTGAGACTGGGACGGAGATTTGTCTCCCAACAAGACAATGATCCAAAACATAAAGCAAAATCTACAATGGAATGGTTCAAAAATAAACATATCGAGGTGTTAGAATGGCCAAGTCAAAGTCCAGACCTGAATCCAATCGAGAATCTGTGGAAAGAACTGAAAACTGCTGTTCACAAACACTCTCCATCCAACCTCACTGAGCTCGAGCTGTTCTGCAAGGAGGAATGGGCAAACATTTCAGTCTCTCGATGTGCAAAACTGATAGAGACATACCCCAAGCGACTTACAGCTGTAATCACAGCAAAAGGTGGCGCTACAAAGTATTAACTTAAGGGGGCCGAATCATTTTGCACGCCAAATTTTTCAGTTTTTGATTTGTTAAAAAAGTTTGAAATATCCAATAAATTTCGTTCCACTTCATGATTGTGTCCCACTTGTTGATTCTTCACAAAAAAATTAAGTTTCATATCATTATGTTTGAAGCCTGAAATGTGGCAAAAGGTCGCAAAGTTCAAGGTTGGCCGAATACTTTAGCAAGTTTATATCCAGTATTGGCAGATAAAAAAAAAAAATTAAAAAAAAATCCCTGACCGATTTTATAATGTGCTCATGCTAAAACAGGTTATTAAAGTGTCAATATTACAATAGAATACAATGTCAATAGAATACTCTTAATTAGTGCAATATTCATGTGTTTTACAAGAAATTACGTGTTGCCACCACAGAGTAATGATTGCAGAAGAATGCTTCATGAAGGGAGGGAGTGTGTGTGTTCGGTATGTACTGTAAGTGTGTGTTGAGATGAAAAAGGTTATTAACCGTGCGGGAGGTAGTGTATTCAACCTGACACTGAATTATGGATGACATGCAAATGGAAACCCCTGACAGTTGGAGATTTAAAGGAAGGGATGGGCTTTAAAAAAAATTACGATGATATCTTTCTACCAACCGGGGGCGCTGCTGCTTTTTATCCACTTCATCAGAAATGCTATTACTCAGAGGGGAAAACTAGCTGACAAATGGCTAATAAAAAAATTATAGAGGTAAATGAAAACACAATCAACTGCCTCTTGCAAATGAAGTCACCGGTCTGCTGAGTCACTGTATTGATCCAGCTCATTCCAAATCAGATTGCACCTTTGCCAACACAGACAGGCCAGACCAAACAAGCAAATAATTTGTTTACAGACAATCAAATGACCTTTCAGTTTTGATTGTACAAAATATAACTGCATATGGCACAGATGGAAAAAACTAACAAAAAACAAACAAACAAAGCAATACAACCTATAACAGAGAGCATTCAGCACTGCATTAAAATATTCGCAAGGCTGATTTTGGTCTATCTGGGATGCATACAGAGATAACCAGATTGTTTGTATTGATCCAGGGCATTCAGAAGACAGAGAGCAACCCTCTGCTGATTCTGACAGGCATCTAACAGACAGCACACAGAGAGGAAGAGTGAGAGAACATTCTGCTGTCCTTGAACAAACCCCCTCTAATGTGGGAAACGCAGCAGAGTGGGGACAGAGATGACTTCATGGAGACACTTACTGTCAGTCTAGTGGGCAGATACATTAACCGCAAAAAGCCTTTGAGGATAACTGTCAAAGGAAAGATGGAGCAAACAACATCCAGTAGCTGTGACTTTTATAACTCGTATATGTGTTATCGTACATAAATGCTGAAAATGGCAAAATGAAATATACATGTTTAACTATAAATGTCCATATTTATAACAAATAAATAAAAATAACAATGTTCATACTCATTTGTAAAGGCAAATATTCATCCAAACACGTAATTAAATTGTCTGGCTATCACCAGACCAAGCTCAATTTAAGTTTGAACATTGGTCTGGGGAGTCTGCTCTGTATTTTCTACTGCACAAGAGGCGTGATCAGCGAACATTATTTAAATGACTCTGTACGTAATTGGATAGTCCTTCAACCAATCAGACCACAAGAGGCGTGATCAACGGGCAACAACCCATCGTTTCTCTATCTGTCGTCGTGTTAAACCCACCAATAACTTGCTAGGTGAAAAAAGCCAGTCTGTGATTGGTTCCCGCAAAAGTCTAACAGAAGCAGTAAAAATGAATGTACAGGTTTCCAGACTGAGTTGCAGGGCAAAATCAAATCGCTGGCAGATCAGGCTGGGATTAACTAGTCTAGTAATTACTAGTAATTAATAATAAATTGTAAATGTGTTCAGCATTCTACAACAAATATTTTAAATTTTAAGTCGTAAAGTGAGCAGGATATAATTTAACTATGGCTTCGGCAGGCATGTATCATGATACTAAGCTGGGCAGCGGGCGCATGAGCCCTCGCCAGCTCTACAGTGTTTGTTCTTAGAATAGACATGACTTTGTAAAACAACATTCAGAGGCAATAAGATGGTCTAAGAAGTATTTCAATCATCATTAGAGTGCCACCCAGGCTGAATAATGCAAGGACATTAGAATTCTGTCAAAAATGTTGTCTGATATGTTCAAAATTAGAATAAAAAGCATACGGCCAGGAGCTGCCATTGATTAAGGAGTCAGCTGTCTCCTCAGTGCAATAAAGAGAAAAAAGTTCCAGACATTAATAGTTAAAACATCAAGTCCTAGAGCTTTGAATGCTACTGCAAAAAAAAAACGACTGAATCATGCTACTATGGAAACGTATGTTGGCGGCAGGAGAAGTAATGGGTGACTATTAGCGCACCTTCCTGTTCAAATAGACAGACATGACGTCTGAAATATCATGCTGTGACCTTGAATGTGAGAGTGAAAAAAGCAAAGAATGAAAGGGATGCAATGCAGAAAATATTTCAGCCTCTTACAAAAGGCTTGTGGGGAAAAGGAGAGTCATTAGTATTTGTGCAGCTATATTACTATGGTTTCCAGTTGGTCATCGGTTGTCGTAGTTTGTAAGTTTGGAACACTTACATGAGAAGACTGCCTGGTGCAGACATGGATCTCTCTTCTCTTCTGCTGGGACACTCAAATGGATTCCCAAAGGAACGCTTCCTTAACATGGCTTTCACCAATATCTACAGCATCACAGGAAAGAGGGGGAAACTAGATTTAACTTACTGTACAAATTAAGAGAATATGGACCAGGGCATGCAGAAAATAGAGGGGAAAAAACAGCGGTCAGCTAAAAATACACTTTGCATTAAGTGAAATGATGATGCAGAGAAGGACTAATTCCAGGAAAGTAATCAAGGAAAAGCTGACAGTTCAGAAGCAGGGTCAGTCTGACATATGGTGAGGTTTCATTGTTTGGTTGAAATCAATTGAGTCTTAACCTTCTTACTCGTCTATTCAATGGCAGCAGTACGATGCACTAAACACATTTGGCATGTGTGTGTTCATGTAACTATAGTTCAGCAGCTAGTTTTTTACACATAGAAACCCTTGTTCTTTCTCTGTTTCACTTACCACAGCAGACAGACTAGGAACAAACTTCACCGAGTTCTGCACCTCCTCTTCAGTGACTTCTACCACAGTACAGTGCTCCTCTTCTAAAGGCATAGGGTCTGTACAATCCTGAGTCACCCAAGGGTCCACCTGAAGATACACACACACACAAATAACACACATGCTGTGTAAACCTATCATTCCATCTGGCCATTTAACCGTGCTGACTGACTGACTGACTGACTGACTGACGGAAGGACTGACTGACTGACTCACTGACCTTCACAGTCCTTCAGTCAGTCCTTCAGTCAATCAGTCAGTCCTTCAGTCAGTCAGTGAGTCAGTCCTTCAGTCAGTCCGTCAGTCAATCAGTCAGTCCTTCAGTCAGTCCTTCAGTCAGTCAGTGAGTCAGTCCTTCAGTCAGTCCGTCAGTCAGTCAGTCAGTCCTTCAGTCAGTCAGTCAGTCCTTCAGTCAGTCAGTGAGTCAGTCCTTCAGTCAGTCCTTCAGTCAGTCAGTGAGTCAGTCCTTCAGTCAGTCCTTCAGTCAGTCAGTGAGTCAGTCCTTCAGTCAGTCCTTCAGTCAGTCAGTGAGTCAGTCCTTCAGTCAGTCCTTCAGTCAGTCAGTGAGTCAGTCCTTCAGTCAGTCAGTGAGTCAGTCCTTCAGTCAGTCCTTCAGTCAGTCAGTGAGTCAGTCCTTCAGTCAGTCCTTCAGTCAGTCAGTGAGTAAGTCCTTCAGTCAGTCCTTCAGTCAGTCAGTGAGTCAGTCCTTCAGTCAGTCCTTCAGTCAGTCAGTGAGTCAGTCCTTCAGTCAGTCCTTCAGTCAGTCAGTGAGTCAGTCCTTCAGTCAGTCCTTCAGTCAGTCAGTGAGTCAGTCCTTCAGTCAGTCAGTGAGTCAGTCCTTCAGTCAGTCCTTCAGTCAGTCAGTGAGTCAGTCCTTCAGTCAGTCCTTCAGTCAGTCAGTGAGTCAGTCCTTCAGTCAGTCCTTCAGTCAGTCAGTGAGTCAGTCCTTCAGTCAGTCCTTCAGTCAGTCAGTGAGTCAGTCCTTCAGTCAGTCAGTGAGTCAATCAGTCAGTCCTTCAGTCAGTCCTTCAGTCAGTCAGTGAGTCAGTCCTTCAGTCAGTCCTTCAGTCAGTCAGTGAGTCAGTCCTTCAGTCAGTCCTTCAGTCAGTCAGTGAGTCAGTCCTTCAGTCAGTCCTTCAGTCAGTCAGTGAGTCAGTCCTTCAGTCAGTCCTTCAGTCAGTCAGTGAGTCAGTCCTTCAGTCAGTCCTTCAGTCAGTCAGTGAGTCAGTCCTTCAGTCAGTCAGTGAGTCAGTCCTTCAGTCAGTCCTTCAGTCAGTCAGTGAGTCAGTCCTTCAGTCAGTCAGTGAGTCAGTCCTTCAGTCAGTCAGTGAGTCAGTCCTTCAGTCAGTCAGTGAGTCAGTCCTTCAGTCAGTCAGTCAGTCAGTCAGTAAGTCAGTCCGTCAGTCCGTCAGTCAGTCTGTTTTCTTCAATCCATCCAGCCATCATCTAACCATCTATTTATCAATCCATTGCTTTGTCCATCCATCCTAACATCCATCCAATCAGAAAATCATTAAAGAAATAAAATATTTGTCCTAAAAACAGTCTGAAGGATATGAGGGTAGAGCTGTTGAGTGAATGTAGGCCGTGGAGCTCTGATTAAAGTGTGCTCTGGGGATCGCTGCTTTAATGGAACATTTTCTGGGTAATGACATGCAGGCAGGAGTCTCTAATGGTCCAGTGTGTGTGTGTGTGTGTGTGTGTGTGTGTGTGTGTGTGTGTGTGTGTGTGTGTGTATGTGTGTGTGCTAAATATTCACATTCACTGTCACTCTGAGACAGCAGATGGAAGTTTCCAGAACTGAACCAAAATCCTTCTCCATAGGGATTAGCTGATGTGTTTCTGCCCAAACATCAAATCTGCTAGATGGTGCAGAAGCTATAAGAGATATTGTGTCATATTTACACAATCCCTGTATGTGACTCAGGAAAAGTCTTTGATAGAAACACTGGAGCTATTATGAGTGAAGACTAATGAAACATTTCTTTCTTAGAAACCGACTATCATTTCAATATGAATTGATGTTGCACTCTATGCATGAAGGAAAATTTAGGGGAATTCTAGAAGATCTCAGATCTTATGGTGACAATGATACAATGTTGTGCTTTGATCCAAACCATCATTTTGGTTGGGCTTGACATGTCAATGTTTACTGCTTAATTCATATACGTGTATCTGTATGAAAGAATGTAACTTATCTCCTTTCAGTTAAGCCTGTTTCCACTGAAACACAATCACAAAAAAGTAAATCTTGTGTTTATTGAGAAACTAACTGACATGGCTATTTGTTATATTTAAAGAGATTAATGTCTACATACGGTTATTCTGCAGCTTTATGCAGCTTTCAAAATGAAACTTTTCCTCATGTATTCACCCTAAAATTGTTCCAAATTGGTAGGAATGTTTTTCTTCTGCTGAACACAAAAGAATATTGAAGAAGAAGAGTGAAGAATGTTGGTAACCAGACAGTTGACCATAGCCATTTACATTATTTCCTGCTATGTAAATCAATGGCTACTGTCTAGTTACCAACATTAAAATATTTTCTTTTGTTTTCAACAGAAGAAAAGCACTCGTAAAGGTTTGGAACAACTTGAGGGTGAATAAATTATGACAGAAATTTAATTTCGGGGTGAACAATTCCTTGAAAGAAATTTTCATTGAAAAAAACCTATGTTTTGTATTCTTCGAGATTAACTTGTTATTTGACAGATGTAGTTTCATGGAAAATGTACTGAGATTTATGTAATTGCCACAGCTCAGAGGTGTTTATTTTTCTACATGTTTAGCTCCAACATATCTACCCGGAAGTGTTCATTGATCCTAATGACCGGAATCAGCTGCTTCAGGTGTGTTTAATTATGGCTGGAGATAAAAATGGTGGGAAAAATCAGACTTTTTATATTGAAGCATTAATGCATTTGAGTAAAATAGAATAAATATACAGAATTTAAAAATACTAATATTTTGTGTTGAGCAACTTGAATGTGACTGTATGACAACTGAAATGACTATTATGACTTGTAATATCATGCTTTCTTTTTCAGATTTCACCGTTGGACCACATGTAGTTAATGACATCCGACTTATGAAGCTAATTTTATTTTTAAAGGTTGTAATGCTTTTGATCTATTTCTCCCCCTTTCTTTCTCTCTTTCTCTCTTTCTTTCTTTCTTTCTTTCTTTCTTTCTTTCTTTCTTTCTTTCTTTCTTTCTTTCTTTCTTTCTTTCTTTCTTTCTTTCTTCTCTTTTGTCATTGATTGTGTGAAACAAAATTAAATATTTGTTACAATAAATATAATTGTTAAATAAAATAAATTGACTGCAGGGAAGGTGTCATTTAAACTTGAAAAGGTTCCCCCCAAACTTTGTAATGATCAGAAATTTGTTGACGAACCACTGAAGTATACAGCTCTGGAAAAAAATTAAGAGACATTTAAGAATAAAAAGGATAATGTTAAGTTGTCTCTTTATTTTTCCAGAGCTGTATAATGTGGTTTCTAAATTGAATTTGTATATTAGATATAACATTGTTTTATGTTGTCATTACATTTCATTCTATTTTCATTTTCAACAAGAATCAACATAACACTGTAACATTGATCAAACAATATTACACAGTAAAAAAAACAGGCCTCCAATTGAAAATGTTGTGACTGATCACATCTAAATTTTTCAGTTGGTCAAATTGAATTCCTGTGAATTAAATGCAATCAATTTGTGATCAGTCACTAGAACATACATTTTAGTTTTTTACAGTGTACTAATGATTTCCCCCCCCCCCCCCCAATATTACCTCAACTTCAGTGATGTAGAATCCATCATAATGTAATGTTGATTCAGCAATATTACCAAAGATTATTTTTTGATAATTTCATTGCTGATTCAACATCAGTAATGTAGAATCCATCATAACGTAATTTTGATTTAACAATATTACCAGTGATTTTTTTGGTCACCATTGTTTCTACATTAAATGTGGGTGCAAACGTGATATCATAATGCTGATTCAGTGGTATTTTTTGTTGACTTTGTTTCAACAGTGAGGGTTACTTCAAAAGTGATGTAGAAAAAAAAATCACTTTGTAATATTGACTCAATCATGTTATCATTGATTTGTGGGTGAAATCTCAACATTGCTTCAACATTACCTGAATGTACAAGAGTGATACTGAACCAACATCACTTTGTAACATTAATACAAAGCAATTATTGTTGACTCTTCAACACTGACTCAACATTGTTTCAATGATTACATGCGATCTATGATAGCATTGATCAATAATGCTAGCCCATCCAAAAAGGTCAACTTTGGACGTTAATTTTAGTGTAATGAGTTGTGAAGATGAAAGTGTAAGGGATTATTCTGTACTTTCTATCGAAGAACTAAGTGCTCCCGTCATATGTAGACTTACTTTGATCTCAGGAACGGTGATCCTAGTGTCTGGGTTTTTGTCCAGCATTCGTGAGACCAGGTCCTTCAGCCCTTCGCTGATAGCTGGCCTGAGATATCACAGAAACACAGAGCAAACAGCTTAAAACACAAACCCAACGGTACTGCTAGACAATGACAGTGTGCTTTTACAAGAGACGAGACACACTACAGACAGAAGAAGCATGTTTCAAGCCCCCATTGACTGTCTCTGTAACAATCACAAGGGCTGAAGAGCTCAACTGTACTGAACACAAAAGACGAGATAGGTTGAAAAGATAGATAGGTTGGATAGAGTTCATTTACAGGAGCTCTGCAAACATGAAAAACAATAACAACAATATAGCATTGTCTACACACACACACACACACACACACACACACACACACACACACACACACACACACACACACACACACACACACACACACACACACACACACACAGCAAAAAAAAAACATCCTCTCACTTTCAGCTGTTTTTTTTTTACAGCAAATTTCTTATTATTTGTTAATATCAATATTGGTTATTTTTGTATAGTTCATTAAACAAGCAAACAACTTTGTTTAAAACCATTTCCAATAAAGATATGTAAAGCTTATTTAAAATATAGTTTCCTGAAAAAGGGGTTTATGAACAAAGCTGAGGAATTAATAGTTAATAATCATTCCTTTAATAGAGTATGGTAGAGAACAATAGAATAAAATGTATTGTACAATAGAGTACAGCAGCAGTCCAGAAGAGCAGAGTTATACTCTTGTCTTCTTGTCTTTTTTCCCAGTTCAACTATCTAAACATTTAAAACCAGATGCATTTACATAGTTATATTGGCTTTCAGAGAATATCTCTTGAATTAGGTTGAATCTCTAATTTTTGGGCTTGTTTTAAGCATAGAATGAACACAATTTAGTGAGATTTGCTGTGAGAGAAGAGGTACAGTAGGTATATAGTGAGAGGTATCTAGTAAGTTATGGAGTTTTAGTACAGCACTTATTTTAATTTTATTTGTCACCAGGCAGGGAAACATCAGATTAAGGTAACACTACCATTAAATAAATATTATAAAAGAGTAAAACTGTCAGAGTCATTGTATGTATAGCAGGATCTGATCATAGAAAAATCTGACAACCTTACAAAATATTGGAAACCCTCTGGTCATGTACACTGTATTTGATCCACAGTGATGACATTGTGATATGTTGCATTTGTTTTAGCCACTGAGAACACTGCAGCATGACATTAGGGAACAGAGACAGAGTGTGTGTGTGTGTGTGTGTGTGTGTGTGTGTGTGTGTGTGTGTGTGTGTGTGTGTGTGTGTGTGTGTGTGTGTGTGTGTGTGTGTGTGTGTGTGTGTGTGTGTGTGTGTGTGTGTGTGTGTGTGTGTGTGTGTGTGTAGCCTGTTTATGTGGTTTATGAGGACACAAATTTGTATAACTACATGGGTATTACACTGGTATTACACTATAAATGTGGTTTATGAGGACATATCAAATGTCCTCATAATTCAAATGGCCTTAAAAACATACTAAATGATGTTTTTTTGAGAAAGTAAAAATGCAGAATGTTTCCTGTGATGGGTAGGTTTAGGGGCAGGGGCAGTGTAAGGGGATAGAAAGTACGGTTTGTACAGTATAAAAACCATTACGCCTATGGAGAGTCCCTGTAAACCACATAGACCAACATGTGTGTGTGTGTGTGTGTGTGTGTGTGTGTGTGTGTGTGTGTGTGTGTGTGTGTGTGTGTGTGTGTGTGTGTGTGTGTGTGTGTGTGTGTGTGTGTGTGTGTGTGTGTGTGTGTGTGTGAGAGGCGCGCTTTATTTGCTGACGATTTGTCCAAACACATGCACCAGATGACATGCATCCTGATGGCCTCTGGCCTCCACACACACAGACGACAGACTTCATCAACATATCATTAAAAGAGACCTGCGCGGGCATACACAAACATCACACATAAACCAACACTCCTTAAAACAGCATTCATCTCACATCGCCATACACTCAAACATCTCTGACATTTCCTCTCTCTGTATCTGTTTCTGTGGGACGACAGAAGCGACACACACAGCAAGAGGCGACTTACATCTCAGGGAACTCCACCGGCTTACATTTGATCTTATTGTGAAGTGCCAGAATGTACTCATCAATAAATGGGCACTGGAGGACAACGGAGAAAAAGAGAGAAAGAGAGGGAGAGGAGGTTAGACGGATGAGTGATCAAAATCATCAATCACACAAATGTCACTGCAGTAGCGCACTGGCCCGTCCATTGATCTTACTGATAGATAATCCCACAGTGAAACACTACTGCTATCAATCTGATCATATCAGCACATGAGCAGACTTACCTTCCCATACACAAAACAGTAGAGAGTCACTCCCATAGCCCACACATCCAGAGCCTGAACAAGACACAACTTCTGTTATACTGATGCAGGAGCTATTGAGATAAATGGAATTCCTTAAAGGGACAGTTCATCCAAAGGTTTAATTTTGTTGTCATTTATTTACTCTCATGTTGTGCCAGCCCTCTAAACCGAATATCTTAAAGAATGGACTAATGTATTGTGCACTTAATAAGGGTTAAGGGGTTAGTGAGATTTTTAAAAACAAAGAAAATAATACAGTGTTTTGCTCAAAGGGGCATTCAACTGATCAAAAGTTAAATTACAACAAATTTCAAATAAAAGCTATTCTTCTGAACTTTCTATTAATTAAAACATCCTGAAAAAAATATTAAGAAGTATACTATTTTAACATTGAAAAAAAAGTGTTTTAGCCTTTAAATCAGTATATTAAAATGATTTAAAGGGTTAGTTCACCCAAAAATTACTCACCCTCATGTCGTTGGACACCTGTAACACCTTCGTTCATCTTCGGAACACAAATGAAGATATTTTTGTTGAAAGCTGATGGCTGAGAAAGGCTTCAGAAGGGCCTCCATTGGCATTCAGTACATTCCCACTGACCCACTCACAAGACCCATAAAAGGCACTAAAGACTTTGTTACAAAGTACATCTCACAACAGTGGCTGTACAATAATTTTACAATGCAACGAAAATAGTTATTGTGCGCACAAAAATCAAAATAACGATATAATCCACCAAATTATTGACATGAACTTGACGCATGCGCGAGAATAGGACACAGCTCCGCCGTTCGATTCATAGGGAATACATGACCCGGAAGAGGAGGAGCGCCGCTATTGCGTGAGTTCACGTCCAAGACCTACACGGAAGACAATATCTTGGCAGATAAAGTCATTAATTTGATTTTTTTGCGCACAAAAACTGTTCTCGCCGCTTGGTACAATTATTGTACACTCACTGTTGTGAGATGTACTTTGTAACAAAGTCTTTAGTGCTTTTATGGGTCTTGTGAGTGGGTCAGTGGAAATGTACTGAATCCCAATGGAGGCCTTTCTGAAGCCTTTCTCAGCCATCAGCTTTCAACAAAAATATCTTCATTTGTGTTCTGAAGATGAAGGAAGGTGTTACAGGTGTCCAACGACATGAGGGTGAGTAATTAATGAAATCATTTTCATTTTTGGGTGAACTAACCCTTTAAGGTGACACTGAATAATTTGTTACATTTATATAGTGTTTTAACTCAAAGCACTGAAGGCTGGAGTAATGATGCTGAAAATTCTAAATTGCCATCACAGGAATAAATTTAAATTTAAATGTACATACTTAAAATATTGCACAATTTAATTTATAATCTTTCACAATATTATAGTGTTAATGTATTTAATGAAATAACGCTTTAGTGAGCATGTGAACTTCTTATAAAACTTCATATGAACTTCTTGTAAAAAGCTCTGACACATTCATGAGAGTTCATGAGAGAAGTAGTGATGTCCCATTCATTATATGTTTTTTTTTTTTGAGCCTAATTCTTCAATGATATGGCTCACAAAATCATCTGAATGATTGGCCTATCACAATACATATTAGCAAAATCACCACATTACCTTTCCACTAAAGCTCTTGCGGTTGTCTGACAGTGTCTCTGGGGCCATGAAAGCAGGAGTACCAGCAGTGCTGGAGAGACAGGCATCGTTACCCTCAAACTGGTTACTGACCCCAAAATCGGCGATCTTGACATGGCCGTCATCTCCAAGTAATAAATTAGATGGTTTGATATCTCTGTGAACAATCTTCTGATAGTGCACTGAGCAAAAAGAGAAATCAGAGAAGGAATAATTTGAGCATTACATCTAAAAGAATAAGAAGTCATTTCAAAAGTTCAAGTTACTGACGATTAGCTTCAAATCTCAGAATTTTATTAGACTTCATATCTAGGTGATACCTAATACCTAAAGTAATTGACAAAATGAGTAATTCTAACCATTTAACAATATATTTAAAAGTTACATTTTACAGTGATGCAAATGATGATTAAACAAAAACACTTTTCATAATGTTATTATTATATTACGGGAGGGCCAATCATCTCAACGCAACATCCAAAAATATTTATAATTCAAGAATAAATCCATCCATGACTAATTGTAATCACCTGTCTTGGCATGAAATCAGAAAAAATATAAACGTTAACATACCATGTAATACAAATTCATACTTATACTGTACAAATTGCTTAATTTTGACCAATATGTCGGTTTATAACTCGAAACAAGTTTAATAAAGCTACTAGGTTGAGCACAGGAAATGAAGAAGAGGTACTGAAGTGTGTCTGACCGCAAGAGGTCTCATCCTTTCTTAACAGTAGAAAGGATCAAGAAGGTCACCCTGGCCTGTGCACACAGAAGCTGAATTTGATCGGTTAAGAGACACCTTCTTGTCTCAAGTGGTCAATCAGAGATAACCTGCCCAACACTTATCATCTTTCAGTCATGTGTCATTACTGGTTATATGCGACAACAAGAGCCCCGTCTCAGACATCTTCAGATGACAAGCATGGTAATGAAATAAGAAAATCCATTAAGGAACAAAGAGATGTGGTCAAAGTATTAGCAGGTTATTGCATATCATTATTTGATCAAAGTCAGCAAAGCAAGGTGAATGTAACGCATGGGGTACATGCTTGGGTATGCATGGGGTACTTATGAAAGGTGTCTCTCAAGCAGTTTACACATGATAAAACCCACACACATATTTTTTAGATGACTATTAATTAATTATATTGAAATAGCTCCCTAAGGTAACTAGCATAGTGCTAATGAAATAAACAGGCTATGGACACATACTCTGATTGTAGTCCACAAATGAAAGACACACACACAAAGGAGTTCGTTGTGAACACAGACTGATTTATAGCAAATCATGCAAATGGCCTGTTGCCATCCAGACGGTTGCCACAGCGAGTGTTGCCTGGTTAGCAGGATTCAAATGAATTGATGAAAGCTGAGTTTCCACTCGAGCCGAACAGACACTTGGCAATCAACTCAGCTTAGCGCATTCTTCTTTTTTCGAGCTTCCATCTTATTTAAAGGTTCAATAAAATTTAAGCTCAATCAACATGCCGATTAACTTATTAAAAATCATTTTGCTTCGTCCCTTGTTTTCTATTAAAAAAAAGAAAAGAAAAAATGTAGGTTATGGTGGTACCATAATAGGGCCAATTTTTGGAGGATTTAAAACAGAAATGTAAAATGTGCAATGTTGTAAAAGCCATTACATTAACACTAGTCTTAAAACTTATTTGTATTATTTAAGGTGTAAAGCTGTGTCAATTTTACAGTCCTTTTAGGGTTTACGACATTATGTTGTAACCCTGAAAAGGTTAGTAAGCACTTTTTAGCTCATTCACCGTATCCCCCAGAGTTAGATAAGTCCATACATAGCATTCTTATCTCCGTGGGTGCTGTAACTCTCTCTGTAACTCACCACTAGCTTAGCTTAGCACAAAGACTGGAGGTAAACAGCTCCAGCTAGCCTACTGCGCAATAAATGACAAAATAATGCTAACATTTTCCTATTTACATGTTGTGATGTGTATAGTTACATTGTGTACTAAGACCGACTGAAAATGAAAAGATGCGATTTTCTAGACTGATATGTCTAAGAACTATACTCTCATTCCTGTGTAATAATCCAAGAACTTTGCTGCTGTACTATGGCTGCAGCGACACAATAATATTATGCAGCACCTCAAAATAGATTCATTTCCATCAACATAACCAACATGACAACCTTCTTGCACAGAGAGCGTGCTGGGGACTATTTTCAAGCACTGCGTAATATCATTGCGCCGCTGCACCCATGGTACGGCAGCAAAGTTCCCTGATTGTTACGCAGGAATGAGAGTATAGTTTCTAGCTGGTCTAGACATGTTTGCGTTAGTCTTAGTACACGATGTAACTATACACATCACTGTATGTAAATAGGAAAATGTTGGCGTTATTTTGTCATTTATTGCGCAGTAGACTAGCTGGAGCAATTTACCTCCAGTCTTTGTGCTAAGCTAGGCTAGCGGTGGGTCAGAGAGAGTTATGGCATGCACGAAGTTGAGAATGGTGTATGGACTTATCTAACTCTGAGGGAAACGGTGAATGAGCTAAAGTCCCCAAAAGCCAGCATCTTCCTTTAACTTTACTTTAAAGGGTCATTAAACCCTAAACAAAATTTTCTGAGATTTTAACAGAAGTATGTGTGTTGAACATCATGGAAGACAATGTTACCAACTGTTAATTTTGAATGTGGGAGACAAATAGTTACTTTTAAGCCTTTTTGCTCTATTTTCAACTTCCTGGTTTAAATTAATCTTCATGTCAAT